>NC_064409.1:53141457-53191457 GCF_023375975.1 Astyanax mexicanus
ATGTTCATTATTATTATATCTTACAATATTAATTACTCATTTTTAATTAGGTAACACTTTATATTACTATAATAGCGTGACTTAAGAGTGATAAATTAAGAGACATAAAATAGGTAAAATAGGCCAGTTTAGCAATGTCCTTGCTGTACAACCACAAAATCATAATTATCATCTTCAGTATTACAGAAATTAATATTTTCTTTACTATTTTCTTCAATTATGAAAGCCTAAAAACTGTCCCATTCACACTCAATTCACCCTACATTACAATACCTGAATTATATATTCCTGCATAATTACTCCAGTGAAGTTGCCAGAAAGTCATTATTACATTTTAAAATCATATAATAACTGAGCAATTTTTCTGTATCACCTCAAAGGAGCAGAATCCAGTCGTCTGCTGTTCTGCTTTTGTGTCTGGCAGTAAGACGGATTTTCCCGGTTAACTGTTTTCACCCAGGCGTGTGTGTGTGTGTGTGTGTTGGGTGTGCTGTGTGTTAGCAGGCGTGTCTGGCTGTAAGAGATGTGGAAGGGCGTTCTGCGGGGACGTATTGCCTGTGTTTAGCGCCTGTAGCCCAGCGCTGTCCCTCAGTCTGCTGCAGCCTAACACACACTCTCTCTGTGTGCGCTGGCACAATAAGTGGCCCTGCGCGCCACGGTCAGTTCATCTGCGTCTCTCTGCCCGCTGAGGATAAATGTGTCTGAGATGAGGGCAGCATCTATATTCCTCTCTCTCTCCTCCATCCCTCCATCCCTCCCTCCCGCCCTGCCGTCCTCCCTCCCTGCCTCCTTCTCCCTCTCTCTATATTTTCCTCTCTCTCTCTCTCTCTCTCTCTCTCTCTCTCTCTCTCTCTCTCTCTCTCTCTCTCTCTCTCTCTCTCTCTCTTTCACCCCCCCTTTTCTCTTCCTGACACCCTCACTTTTATTCTCGCGCTTGCAAAACCCAAAGCTGGAAATTTAATGGCACATATTTCGCAGGCAGGCCTGCAGGAACAGGGTGCCTCTTCCCCCTCCTTGTTAGCTTGATAAATAACTTCTCTGGCCAGAAAGTGCTGAATTTTAGCTTTCTATGTCTATTTTCTGCTGGCTGACATTAATTTTGCGTGCTCTGCGGGAACTAACTAACAGAAATAAATAAATAAGGGAATAAGAGGAGTGAGGCGCGTGCTGCTGGCCCATTATGTGGAGTTCCTGTACACACACACACACACACACACACACACACATTCACACACACACACGCACAAACATACGCACACTCATGCATGCCCCATTTGTTGACAGATGGGCAGCTTGTTCCCTCACATATTTGGTTTGGGAGAGTTTTTGTTTGGCGTTGCTTTGTCGCGTTTTGTAATAAGGTTGATTTTGTAAAAGCCGAGAGTATCGCCGGTGTTTACACACAAGCACGCGGGCATGCAGGCGCATACGCACATCAAACACAAACAAAATATACACACGGTACAGACAGAACTGTACCCAATGGACATGCATACATAAACCAATGACCACACATGAGCTCTGTACTCATGTGTGCACACATGCCAATATACAATATGTGTCCATTGATATGTCTATTAAAGGCATTCAGCTATTTAAAAAATAGCACTAATTGCTCACACAGATGTGCAAATGCACACACACACTCACAACTTGTCTAGTCTCTCTTTTAAAGAGGATCTATCTGTCTGATAAACATGGCACCATGCAAGGTGGTGTAATGCCAGGCATGGGCTATAAAGGTATCTGTATATAAAGCCCATGAGCATTGAGCTGTGGAGCAGTGGAGTTTCAATTCTCTGAAATGATGGTGCTCCATCCAATACTTTTGGGATGGAGAGTTTGAGGTTTGAGTTGAGGAGAAGTTGGGATGATATTTAAGCAAGTGGTCCAGTACTTTTGTCCATATAGTGTATATAAAATGCAGATCATAATAGTGGAACACTTCATTGTATGTTTTGTGGTCATCTACAAATGACGCTCTGCACTCACGCTCTGCCCCTGGTTTTAAATGAGGGGTTTAATTGAAGAGGGATTTGGTTGAAGTTTGAATTTGTTTCAGATTAAATCAGTATTTGGAAGGATAGTCTTTGCAGGTACACAGCAATTCACTGGAAAGCTCATGAACACAAACTCCTAAAAAGTGATGCTGCTTTTCAGTTGTTAGTGAAAATTACCTTCCACCCTCCAAATGCATTTTAGATATGCCATGACCCCGTTCATCATTCTGCCCTGCCTCCAAAATCACCTATACAAAATAGTGACTCCCCGCTTTGACCTATACGTCGTCTATCGTAAATTGTAATGATGAAGCTATAATTACAGCTATAGTTTAACTATATACTGCCAGACAAAAGGAACTAAGGTACTACAGTATGTTTTGTTCAGCAAATGTACCTTCATATGTACAAACTAGCCATTCAGGTTCAACTGTGTCTGTTAAAAGTGGGTAAAACAATCACAAAGAATCATAATACAA
This sequence comes from Astyanax mexicanus, assembly GCF_023375975.1. Classification (NCBI taxonomy): domain Eukaryota; kingdom Metazoa; phylum Chordata; class Actinopteri; order Characiformes; family Acestrorhamphidae; genus Astyanax; species Astyanax mexicanus. Next base: position 53,143,937 of record NC_064409.1, read on the forward strand.
ATATACTTCTTGATTAAATGATCAAATACATTGAGGGACCCTTGGAGGGGTGACAAGAAGAGTACCACCCCAGTGACTCTTTGGTACCATTATTTCTGAGAGTGTAGTTACAAATGTGTGACTGAGTTAACTGTATTACAGTTAACTGTAACTGAGTTAACTGTTAACTGTATTATATTAAAGCCAAGCTTAAATGTAGTGCGACCATTATATTTATCATGTTAGTCTATGGACTAAGAAACAGTACGAATGAAAAAAAAAAATCGTACAATGTTTGTATTGCTTTAAACCTCTCTGGAACAATACTAGGAAAAATGACATTGGAATATTTATTTCTGCAATATATACTGCAATATTTAATCTTTTACCAGGGTTGGTCAGATTTCAATAAACGAACATACCATTATATTAGTAATACATGGTGTACCCAATAGTGCAGTAAAAAAAGAGATATTGTCTGCCGTTTGAAAAAATATATATAATTGAAAATGAGAACTGTGCAAACTTTTGTATTAAACAGCAAAAAAAAATGTATGCAATTTATTTTACATAAAACAACACATCCTACGTTGTTATTATGACCCTTTGTGTTAAGCAGCAAAAATGTTGTAATATTTAACTAGTTTTGTCTTTTATGAAAGGGCACATCCTGCATTATGACTCTTGCGTTGCACATGCCCACATTGTGATGGCAACACTGAACCGTAATATACTGTGCAGCCATACTCTCAGCGGCTTCTGACATTGGGCTTCATTACTGTGTATCAGGGTCAGGATAATTTTAGATGTACTAATAATAGGCTATCAAAGCATTTTGCCTCACCTACCAACACCTGCACATATTGTGGTGTGTAAACACCAGTCCATTCCTGGTCTGCACATATATGTTCACATAAATATGGCCTACATCCTGAAACAAGATCTCCCTCCGTCTCCTCCTGTACTACCAGTATTTCCTCTCCTCCCTCCTGTAGTGCAGGTGCTGAGGTGCTGCTGCAGCGGGAGAGTAGATCTTTATAGCTGAGTGCAGGCTGGCATCTAGCACTACAGAGTGTGTTCCTTTTAAAAATGTTCCTTTTTAACATCCAGTCTTGATAAATAAAATCAAGTCTTATCCACAGTGATTTGATATTTTAATTTCTGCTTTATATCAAATATCAAAATATGGAATTTAATACTATTTAATACTATTTTACTTTTATAGCATCCTCTGTGACTCACAGTGACATGCCTGATATCATGGGAAATATGACTAGTACTGTGTGTTATTACTTTATGTCCTGTAATGTTTGTACGATAATTACCACCTCACTGCGCTGTGCACTGTGGATGGTAATGTCTTCTATGATGTGTTCCAGATATACGCTTGACACTGTGGCTCGAGGAACAATAATTGCCTGCACAGTTTATGAAATTAAGAGTGTTTATCTGGCACCCATCATCAGGCCTCACTCAAACTCACTATTAGTATTTCGCATTGCCTTGCCATGAGCACACTGGCCAGTATTTAACCTCAATTACAAAATTATATTATAGGAGTTACACACTACTATCTTATGATTTTTGGCATATCAGCATACATTTAAATCAAACACAGTTATAAAGACAAGTAAGTGTAGCATTATGAGCATTGCTCAAGGATTCCTATTGGTTTAGGCCCAATCCCATTTCAATCCTTGGCCCTACCACTTACCCCTACCCCTTATTTTCGAGTGTACCCCTTCCCCTTTGAACAAAAATGTGAAATCCTCTCCCTAAGTACTGGGACAACAAATCAAGCACCTGATATGACATTAGGAGCACTAAAGTTCAGTAACCTAGCTAGCTGCTGGTTAACTAGTTAACTTTAGGGCTTCAAAAAATTTATTAATTTTAATTCCTCTGTGATGGGGAGCTGGAATTAGCTTTAATTAGCTTATATTTTATTTTATTTTTCAGTTTTGCCCTAAATGCTGCAGCTTCTGCCGTCTGTTGTTATAATTACGTATAATTGTGTATAACGTATAATTTAAAGCATGGCTTAAAAAAAGGGGTTTATGGAAATACAGAGAAAGTATATCTCTTGTGTATTTTCATAAAACATGTTAACATTGAAAATGCACTTTTACTATTCTTTACCTAATTTAAACATACTTTTATTGCTCTTAAGTCTACTATACTTTTTCATGTTTAGTATACCTTTAAAAATATATTTAATACACTTTTATTTTATAAGGGGACTGGCCTGCATGCACAAAAAAATTGATAAAAGCTGATAGATAAAAGCTGCTTGTTTGGAAGAGCTGCATGGTGAAAAACCATGCATCCCAAAAAACGAACTAAATTTGTACGAGTGCACTTCTCTTCAAAACCAGCTTCATTGTGATGATGTAAGCAGGCTCGGGCCTGGATTGTTAAGTGCAGACTGGTGGATGAATGGGAGGAGAGATTATCGTGCTCAGTGTGTATGAAGTATATACCAGTGGTAGTACACCCTAAGTCTGCTTTTGGAGCTACTAAGCGCTTACCAAATGCTTGATGTTCCATTAATGCTCCACACAAGTGGACTTAGGCCTAATAAGCAGGAATACCTTTAAATTGTATGCTGTGAAACTGTAGGAAACATTTCTGTGCAGTTTTCATGTCTTGTAGCCTTGTTCCTTTAAGCTAAGCCAGACTTTAAGCTTGTAATGAAACATAGAGCCATAAGGGTGAAGCTGGACATTAGGACACCTGACCCATTTGCTGAATGAATATGCTCTTGTCCGTTCCTCTTCTGATGTTTCGGACAGTCCAGAGGGTCTGGAAAGGACGTCTTTTGTGCTTACATTTCAGCGATATGGCTGCCCTCGTTGCCTGTATCGCTTTTCACTAAAAAGGCAACGTTTGCATTGGATTAGAGCACGGTTACTCAGCAATGGCTATTCATCTTAAATGCCTGATTAAATTTTCATGAGAGGAATGAGGAAAGGACGATAAGAGGAGCAGGGGGCTCGTGAACCTTTTTAAAAGCGTTTTTAAAAGCATTTGAAAGAGTTTACAGGTCTTTTAAAAGCTTGATGCACTCAGCATCGCATCCCTACATGAACATGGCTGTACCCATGTAAAGGAAGTCACACAGGCAGATCCAGTGACCTGTGTCCTATCAGCATGACTCAGATCAGTGCTCACTTACACTGAACCTCCCTTAACCATGAGAAGATGCACTTTACAACTGGTTTCAGAAGATAGATATTTGAAAAAAAAAAACATGGAGGTCATTCCTCAGGCCACAATTAATTTCATAGGCTATGAAATCCTGAAAATAGCATACGGTAATTGACTAATTTAAGCTGTTGACTAAATTTAGCTGAGTAGCTTTTAATGGAAAGAACTAGGGCTGGTTGTCTCGACTTCTGCGATATGGCGATTATTCTATTTGAGTATGAGAGAAAAGCTTAAAACAGCATCACCGCATATTGTTTTTAATGATATTTCTTTGCACTGCACTGATGCAAGTATATATTTGCCAATGGTTACCTTACCAGTGAATACATATTAACCAAGCTCTTTATAACTTTCTTTAAAACATATACATACGTTGATTAATCATTTTAATCCTAGCATTGACTTTGTTTCAAAATATTATGGTAAATAGACCAATAAAAATGCTGCAAAGTGGAAAATGCATAATACATAAAACTGCCAGACTCTTGCGATGATTTACATACACTCTAAAAAAAAATAATTGGCAAGAACTAGACAAAATATATTTTAAATATTATATATTGCCAATTGGGTAAGCAATTCTTTCTTAATAAGGTTTCTTAATCTTTTTTAAAATTTTAAATATATTAATGTCAATTTTTTAAATAAATGAAGTAAGACTTGAATCAAGTAAAATCGCTGATTTTACATATAATTCTTTTAAATAAGATCTTAAATGTGGACACAAGAATCAGAACACTTTGACTGAAGACTGATTACGTTTGTTGTTCCTAAAATCAGCAAAATAATCTCACACTTACAATGCTTGTTTAGACAAAAAATAAGATTTATTAACTAACTAAAAAAATTAGATCATTTCGCTTGTGAGTCCAACATTTCCTAAAGGATTTTAGTAGAATGATTTTATTTTTGAAAGTGTTTAAGTGGATTTCAGTTTAGTAAGTGAAACAGACAGCAGGATCAGCAGGCAGGCGGAGGCCCGCTGAACACTCTGCCTCTGCTGGAGGTGTGTGAGCTGTAGTGTGCGCTGCCTGCGGTTGTGTGTATTGGCCTATAGCACGCAGCTCCTGAATTTCTGACGTATGCGAGCAATTATCATTAGAGAACACTGGAGTGCGGAACAAAGGCAGCCGCTTCAGTGCAGCAGCATCTTTGAAAAGTGCCTCAAAACTCTTGTAGGCTTTCATATCGTACCCAGAACACATGCCACGAGAGGGGGGCGGGGAGAGAGAGAGAGAGAGAGAGAGAGGGGGGGGGGGGGGCGGAGAAAAAGAGAGAGAGAGAGGGAGAGCTCTGTTTCAGTTTGAAGGACACATCAACTCTCTCTCAGACTGTTACAAAAGCTTATTTCCACTGTTCTCCCTCTGTGTGTGTGTGTGTGTGTGTATATAGAGGGCCATCCTCAGTCTTCAGAAGCAGCACTTCTCAGCGACTTTAGAGAAAGCGCTTCCCTTCAAGCTGCCTCTGATATCTGTGTCCTTGATCAGCCGCAGTGAGGGGGGGAGAGAAGGAAGGAAAGGAGGAAAGGAACAGATTTCTCTTGCCTTTGTGAGGCTTTCTCTGCAGTCGTGATAAAACGCTGGGACGACAGCAGTCGTGTGAGATGAGGAGTTTGGTGTGGAAGTGAGCGCTGAGCACGCACACACACTCGTACACACTCATACACACTCGTACACACTCATACACGCGGAAAGAAAGTGAGAGAACCCCCTAGCTCCTTGCTATCGATGCGTCAGTAGAAATCAATAGAGGCCAGCAGGGGTTTTTCTCTTATCACACTATTGGATTGTGTGTCTCTGTCTCGTGCATGTTTCCAGTAGTCCAGCACTTCTCCATTAAACACACCTATGAGTCACAGTTATGATCATGACTAATGCTGTTATGAATAAAAATCGTGACTAATGCCCGCAGACTTTATCATCATCACTCGCTCCATGACATGAAGGTTAGGGGAGCAAAATGACTGCCCACCTGTGTCTGTAGTTGCTTTTTGCTTTTGTACAGTTATGGACTGAACTGTTTTAATATCAAAAAGTGTTGGAAACTAGGGATGCACGATATTGGAAAAAATTTACATTGCAGTGTTTTTTTTTTACTATATATATATCACAATATTAAACAATACAGAACATCCCGTGACGTCAACAGCCCCGCCCCCACCACCTGCATGCTGTCTCGCATCAGAGATCCGGACCGACCGAGAGCTGAGTCAGCTCTTTAGAGTCAGTCAGTCACTCAAAAACCGAGGAAACAGCAAAACCATAATAATTAGCCCTTTTTTCAGGCATTTAAATTGCCTTTTAAAAGGTAAATAAGAGTGTTTTTTTTGGGCTGTAGCTAGAAATATCTGTGCAAAACTGTGCCGAACTGAGGTGCACAGCTTTTAACAGTCTGTCTGCTGCTGCTTTTAAGCACGTGTCCAGCCATGTGGAGGCCGTGCGGTCACCGCGTGTGGTCACACTCCGCTCCACCTCGCACTTCTCAGGCAGCAGCAGCCTGTCACTCACACAGACACAGAGACAGCGCTGCGTACAAATCTGTCTTTCTATTTGTCATGCCCTTGCCCTGTTTCCCTGTGTTTCCCGTCTGTGCTCGTGCTTCTGTTTTTGTTTACCTGTTCCTACATGCTCCCGTTTCCCCGTGTGCTCCCCTGTTTGTTTTCTATTCACGTGTACCCTCCTGTGTTTAATTTGTAGCTCCGCCCCCTCGTTACCTGTTTCCCCAGGTGTCTCCCATTTCTGTTTCCTTTCTTGTGTATTTATACCCTGTGTTCCCGCTTATCCTTGTCCGTCTTTGCACTTACCTTTGTTGTTTTGTGTTTCTTGCGTTTGGTTTGTCTGTGTTTATTGCCCTGGTTTATTTCATGTTATTCCTTGTTTACTTCCCTGTCCTTTTTAGTTTATTTCGTCTTGTTTTTGTCCCTAGTTTGTTTCTAATCGTCTTATTTGTTTTAGTTTGTTTCTTTTGTTCCTTTGTTTTTTTTATCTGTTTATATATATAATATATAATAAAGTTACTACCTGCAAGTATGTCCGCCTTCGCGTCCTCCCTGCTGCATCCTGACACTATTCCTTGTGTCAAGAAAGAAAACATTGCATGAGGTGATTTAATTGCCTTAAGTGACATCACACGTCCTGTGATGTGACAATTGTGCATGTGCTAATGATATATCAAGCAGCCCTATGGGAAACACCCACTGTAACAAAAACACCCACCCAACAAACACTGTATAAGTTGTGAGGGGTTATCTTGTTATCTTGAGTAAAGTTGAACACTCACCAGCATGCTCATGGCAAGGCAATATGAATTACTGGAGTCTCTGAAGTTAGGTCTGACAGTGGGTGACAGATGGATCGGACATTCCATTTTAAAAAAGTTAAAGTTGTGCTGGCATTGAACATTACTCGACCCGTAGTGTCACATCTATACCAGGAATACAGTACAAGTCAAAAAGCTTGAACTCACACTTTTTTCTTTTTATTTATTTTTTTATTTTTTTTTTTACATTTATGTATAATGTAAAATTTAATATTGGATGTATTAAAAATCTATACATGTGGATTTTTTTTTGTCAACAAAAAGTGTTAAACAAACTAAAATCTTTTATACTTTAGATTCTTCTAAAGCTGTGGTCCAGCTCCCAAATCACCCATCTCAGTTGGGTTTAGGTCAGAAGATTGTAGAAGATTTTTTTTTTGTTTACTATGTAATTCCTTATGTGTCTCTTAATAATATTAAATGCCTTTGATATTAATCTACAATGTAGAAAATAAATAAATAAATAAATAAATAAAAACATGTATGAGAAGGTTTGTCCGAACCTTTGACTGGTAGTTTATGTCTTCAAATGAATTTAAAGACACCTGATGTAGACAGTGCAGTGGGTAGTAATGATCATGTCCGACGGAATCTGGCTAGAACTGTCCATGCACACAGACAACCGACTCACATCCAATATCACATCCACATTCAATTCTTCGTTTCATTCTATTTTTTTTTCTTTCTATTTATATACTGTACATTTTCAGAAATACAGGTGTTTATTATTTGAACACAATAAACCCAACATTTAAGTGAAAGTTAACTGATAGAAAACAGCGTATTGTGTTCAGTTGTTTACTTTATTTATTTGGAATTGAAGATATTTAAAAGAATAAAGTCAGTTCAATACACCAAGTTCCCAGTATGTATTTTGAGACAGTTTGTATTCAGTGGATTAAGATATCTCAAGAGCACAAACCCTTTATTTATTGGCATTTTACAGGATGGTGCCCTCTGTGTTATAGTATCTGTTTTTAAAGCTCTGTGTGTGTGTGTGTGTGTGGGTGTGTGTGTGTGTGTGTGTGTGTGTGTGCGCTAGTCCAGCCGTACAGTGAGTGGTGTTATGCTACAGTAGAGGAAGTGGCTATGCTCCCCTGGGCCCGCTCAGCTGCTCATCCGCCACTATCCCATAACCCCCTGCTGCTCTGCTCCAGCCTCTCAATGTCTGTATGCTTATACACTGAGAACTGAGTGATTGTACAGTGTGTGTGTGTGTGTGTGTGTGTTTATGTGTGCCTTTTCATTCTTTTTCATTGTAAGCATCTTTCTGTTTTTCTCTCTCTCTTTTTCTATCCCTTTCTCTCTCCATCCCTCTCTCTTTCTCTCTCTTTCTCTCTGTGCTGTGTTGTGTCTTCAGTGCTGAAGGACACAGACGTTTGACCTCACGCAGACGAGCCCCTGTGACACACTCTGCCCTTTTAACCTCTGAGAAATCCAATAGTGAGGAGACAACTGACATAACCTGAAAAAAGAGGGAGGAAAGAGAAAGGAAAGGAGGGGGGCAGAGCCATGAAAGGATGGAGAGAGAAGTAGTGAGAGAGAAATTGAGAGAGAAAAGAGAGAAGGAAAAAAGAAAAGGAAGGAGAGTAGTATAGAATAGAAAGAAGGGGAAAGAACAAGGTAAATTTATTAAATGAAGGGGGAATAGATTAGGGTACAAGAGGCAAACAGAGAGAAAAGGAAGAGATATAAAGAAAGGAAGATAAATAAAACAGAGATGCAGAGAGGGGAACAGGAGAGAAATATAGTTGGGGAGAGAAGAAAGAAGGGAATACAGAGATAAATACAGTAGACAGAGAGCAAATGGGAAAAAGTGAGACTCAGAGAAGAGAACAGGAGTGAAAGAGAGAGATTGAAGATAGAATGAGAGAGTGAAACAAGAAAGCAAAATTATGGGAGGGGAAGAGGACGGGGTAAGTGCAAGAAATGAAGAGAGAGAAACAGAGAGAGGAGGATGCATGAAATGAATGCAGGGATACAGAGAGAGAAGGAGAATGAAAGAATGGAAAAATATAGATAGCAAGTGAGAGAAAAAGAGAGGAATGAACAGAGAAGAAGAGAGAGAGATTTTAGAGACGGGGATGATAGAGAGATAGAGAGAAAGAGAGAAGAGTGTGTGTGCAGTGGAAGTGTGGGAAATGAAATTTGAGTGCTGGTGGACATACAGTGTGAGACAAGGTGACTGGGCAGAGACACAGAGAGAGAGAGAGAGAGAGGGAGAGAGAGGGAGTGGGGTGAGGTGGGGTGAGGAGGGGAGGGGTGGAGGTGGGAGTAATGCGCAGATACAGCCAGTGGCTCTGCGGCAATTAGAATAATTTCAAATTAATATGAGGATTCCGCTGCACGCTTATCTGCAGAGTGGGAGCACTTTCACATCAATCAGAATGCGAGTGATGGCGTATTAAAGCAGCGCATGCTCGCACGCCCGGCCATAATCAACACTGCCAAGTGCACCCTCTGCTTCCAAACCCCCTTACACACACACACACACATATACACACACTCCACCAGGGTAATTATTCAACACTGCAGAGAGGAAGGGGACGGGGGGAAGAGGGGCTGGAGAAATTGGTGTGTGTTAGTGTGTGTTAGTGTGGGTTAACTGTACTTAGCTCCTCTCTGTATCTTCAGAAGGAAAGACTCGCAAGCTCAAGTGCCACCCACTTGAAAATGTCAAACATCGGAAGGAAGAGCATTTGAATGCTTTTGGTTTGCTGTACACACACACACACACACACACACACACACACACACCTTTTCCATTATGCTCATCACTTTCAGTGGAAAGTGATGAGATTGAGTTGAGATGTAATGGTAAACCAGGGCAAGTTTACCGCACCGTCCGTCCTGACCTGCATTCTGTGCGTCACTACAACATCGGAGAGTGCATGCGTAAGAATGCGTTTGCATAAGAATAACTGAGAATTTTTCATTTTTATTTTAATTGGATTATTTGATGCACTATATGATAGACACCTATTCAAGTTGTACCCATCACTGACACAGATGTGATTTTTTTTTTGTATTTTTGTCTTTTTTTACCCTGTAGAGAAGTATTGCCAAAAGAAATTTGAAAGGCTCTCTAGAGCCGAAAACATGAATCTATTAACACCATGGACTAGAGTGGTATGTAGCCCCCTGTGTCCTTGCATTAAGCTCTGGACGTGTGGAACTGTGTTCGCTGAAGTGATGATGGTATTTAAGCCAATACCTTTGGGATGGAAAGTTTTGAAGTTGTGGATAAGGTGGATGGTGGTCATCTATCCTAACCTTACTCGCTAAATGCAGTCAAATACTCAGAGCAATGCTGCAAACTATAATATACGGGAGAAACAGTAGAGACAGTAGAGTTATTTCAATAAAAGCAGAATACATTATTTTTATTAACCCTGATTTAAAATTTAAATCAGTAAGGAACGCTTTGATTAAAATAATTTCATGTAGATTCAAATACATTTTAAGTGTATTAAAGAGAATAGAGAATCATGCTTTAGACCTCTTGTGAAAAATAGGGAACAAAACTAACCAAATAACTAACTAAATCCATTTTAAACAAGGGGTCTGTCACTGCCCACATACTTCTATGCATCATATATGTTGGCATGTCCGTTAAGTAGTACATGCATTAGAGGGCAGTCCAGAGTGAAAGGTTTCTGACAAAAGCAAACAGTGTTAATGGTGCAGGAGTTCATGATAATTTAATTTATTTAGTATAAAAATTTACAAGAGGCAGCAATGGGAACATACAACTCTGCTATAAGCTTCTTTTTTCTGCCATAGTTTGTTTTTGTCATTTATATATGGCCATAGTTAAACATCCACTGGCACTACTCTATTCCAAGCATAAGCTTACAGAGAACATATTGTCGCTGTACAATGTACATGTATTTACATGAGAGAATTTTTTATGGAAGTCACTGTAAAAAAGAGTTTATTTCAATCACTTTGTATAATTTCTCTGTATTATTTCAGTGTAAGGAACAGTTCAGTCTAGTCAAAAAATTGACTAAAATGAAGATACATATTTTTCGTTTGTCAGCAACGATATACACAAAAAATAAAATAAAAGAAGGCTCAGTCCATTTCCATTTATGTATCCATATCTGTATCCGACATTGAGCGTACATAAGCCTGGTCATCAGGGGTATGTGATGTTGTGGAAGGTGTTTAGGTGCAACACAAGAATAAAGATTAGTATTAAATATAAAATAAAAATGGTGCATCATTGGCTTCTATTCATTATTAGCCACAAAAGCATGGTGGTTCATGCTATTACTCTAGTCTGCATATATGAGGTAGCATTGTAGCATTAAACTGGCGTAATTCAGCTGCTGTGGAAATGTTGTTCCAGCAGAAGCTCTTATTTATTTGATTGTATTGATATCACAGTGCCTCCTGGTCAGGAGGCTTTTCTAATGGAGGAAGTCCTTGAGAACACAAGGTGCCTGAGCATGTGAGTGTATGAGTATACTGTATGTGTGTGTGCATGCATGTGTGTGTGTGTGTGTGCGTGTGTGTGTGCATGTGTGTAACACTAGGCATATCAAAGGCAGTTGGCGGTGAACAGAAGAGTGGTGGGCCGGTGTGTGTTATCCCGATTCCCCTGGCGGGACGCATAGATCCTCTAATGTAGTCTCGGCTCACACACCGTGTTTAGTGCCGGAATTTTGCGGGGATGAAAGAGGCTTTTTAATGAGTCAACGGCCCGATTCCCACATGCATCCGCATTTTCCCCCCTCTCTCTCCCTTTCTCTCTCTCTCTACCACTCCGATTTCTCTCATTATGATGTCGATTTCTGTCTGTTTAAGGGGATTTGGAGAGAGAGAGAGAGAGAGAGAGAGAGGAGAGGAGAGAGAGAGGCACGTATGTCCGGTCACAGAGGAATTGCTGTGTGTGTATTAGCCTCTTGGGCAGGTGTGTACTCCTCAGTCACTGTAAATTGGAGCAGACTGCTGGCCTTGTTAGATTAGTCTTTTGATAATCTCTGCAGCGAGCTCAGATAGGCTGGGATTAGATTATACATTCCACTAAAAACTTCTGCCAACCTCTCTAAAAAAAAAAAAAAAAAAAAAAAAAAACGAGCATTGCGAGGGATAAAAAACTTCCTTGCTATTCATCCAAAAAGATGTTTGTAAAAGTTCATTTTAATCCAAGATTTGTATTTTTTTTTTATAGGTTTATGGGTTATACACTGACATGGAAAATAGACAAACTAGTTTTGTTTTCCATGACGTTTGCTACTGTATGTCTTCTCAAGTCAATTTAATCAAATTAAATGTATTTAAATAGCGCTTTTTGCAATTGGTGTATTGCAAAGCAGCTTAACACAAAATGTGGTAGCAAGACAGAGAATCAGACAAAACATGGAACATACAACACAGAACCTCCAGTGAGTGACAGAGGCAAGGAAAAAGCCCCTCAGAGCTGGAGGAGAAAGAAATATTAAGAGTAACCAGGGCTCACATGTACCTCGTACCATCTGAGTACTATCAAGGCTAAATATAAGGGTGGGGGCATGCTCCTCTGGTCAGTAAACATAGGTCTAATATATTATTGTGAATAACCACACCACCAGTGGAAGCAGTTTGAAGATTCCTAGTTAGAATTCATGTAAACATTAATGCAATCGATAGTGAAGAGTGAGCAACTAGTCCAACGCAGGCAGCAAAAACTGGACAGTGGGCAATCTTTAGCTTCACATTAGAGTCACTTGTGTCTTTTCACACTGACAGTTCTAGCCAGACAGCCCTGTTCACGATCATTACCAACAGTGTGGGTGCTTTCTAGGACTTGTTCCTGGAGCACACATGACACTGGTAAATGCTTCCACATTTGGCACCCACTATTAGGCTTTGCTCAAACTCATATTGTCTTATTGCCTTACCATGAGCATGTTAGCCAGTGTTTAACCGCACTCCCAAAACCTAATACTGTGTTTGGTGTGGGCATTCCCAAGTCATCTCCAGTGGTATTTATATAATGCTATTCCATTATTTTTGGCATGACATACATAAATTAGCCTTAATATAAAAATCCTCTGCCTCATATTGTCCAGTCAAGGAATGAACTCCACAAGACAATTAAAAGCCTTACCTTTTTTCAGCAATATATGCAAATATGTGGAATCAGGCTAGATGATTCTGTTTATGTTTCAAAGATTGTTCTTTTTAAAGGAGGTGTTCATATTAACTGTACATACTGTATATATATATATATATATATATATATATATATATATATATATATATATATATGTTTCAGACCTTAGGATGATTAATAATGTTATTCACTAATAATGTTAAGTCTAATCAGTGTATGGTGTATTCTGCAATCACATTAAAGCATATTTGAACACAGCAGTCTCTGTAGTAGTGGAATACAGTACATACTTTATGATTATTACAGTATTTAGTTTCAAACATTGCTTGAGAACATGTGTAAGCAGTTAGAGTGAGGAATGTATGTGTGTGGCATTATGTTTTGCAATTGTGAATAACATTTCATTTCATTTAGGATAATAAAAGTTAAGAATGGGTCTTCCTTTTGCCATAAAATGACCATTTTGGAGGACTAAAGTTGTGTTATGACAGTAAGAATATTCTGCAAGATGGAATGTGTTGAAGTTTGTGAAGCTGTGCTGTGTTTGTGCTGGTGGTCTTCCCTGAATTTTTATTTTCCAGCTGGTGAATATCTGGAGCTAATTGCTTCTCTGCACGGCTCTTGTGTGGACACAGTTGTAGAGGCAATGAGAAGCTTTCTGTCTTTTATAACTGATACTGTCTCTCTCTCTTTCTCTCTCCCTCTCTCTCTGGTGCAGCAGACGTTGCTCTCTCACGACTCGACTCATGATTAACTCTTGTGGTTTGGGAATATTTGGACAAGGTGTGTGTTACATAACCAGGACGAGTTGCCCCGTCCTGTCTTTGTCATACTCCCCTCTGTTAACACAGCTCACACACACACACACACTGCTGCTCTGGGTCAAGGCTGAAACAGAGAGAGAGAATTTTTGATCATAGAAAGGAAGAATATTAAGGAGGTGTAGTGAAAGTGTAGCAGGAAAAGAAGGATAAAGAGCTAAGATAAGGAGAGCGTGAATGTGTCTGACTTGGCACAAAGTGTGAGCCTACTGTGCTGACACATTCTCTCTCTCTGTCTCTCTCTCTCTCTCTCTTTCTCTCTGTAGTTGTGTTTATGCTGTGTTGTGTTTGTACACACAGCTAACGGTATTAAATTAATGGTGTAAAATAGAAAGAGGATTGCCTCACAGACTTGCCGTTGAATAACAGTAGAATAAAAACAGTAAATTGAAATGCTGCTTCAGGGACTTGTAAATATCAGAGTGAATCACGGTGTTTACTAAAGCATGATAAAAGCTGCCGTTGTTGGTTTGAATTTCTTAATTGCGCAAATGTAAAAGCATTATGTTTACATCGTCAGAAAGCAGCGTTTAAAGTTAGGAGTGCTATAAAGATAGCATTTATTTTAATAAGTATTTTTTGCTATAGTTTTATACTTAGAACAGAATATATACTTTATTCACCAATTTCCTTGGACCCTCAGGGCTGAATGGATTTTGGTTTCCACTTTTACATATCAATGTTAGTTTTTAAATATTTATTTAATTATTATTATTTTTTTGCTGTTTCTTAATTCTAAAAATGTTACTGATTTAGAATGTTATGAAATATCATGGAATCACAATAACAAAAATATGCAAAGGGCTTTTAATTTGAAACAAGGAATATATAGGAAGTAAGACAAGAGGGAGAGTGAAATTAGAAAGAGTGGGAGAGGAGGGAGAGAGGTAGATTAAACTAGCTGATGTTAAGTAAGAATATTTACCATTTTAACATATTTTTAATGGTTATTATGGAGTCAAGCAGCATTTTGACTGAAGTACATTAAATTAAAGCCATATGGAAACCACAGGAAGCCATAGTAGATCATGTGACTTGAAATTTACACAAAAAAGGCAGCCAGTCTTATAGTAAACAAACAAATACTAAGGTTAGCTCAGCTAACAACAAAACTTGTATTTTACAACTGGAAAAAGCTTTTAAAGAGGTAGAAAAACAGAAGTAATGTAACATGAAGCCAAGTATTGTAGGTAGGTAAAACTAAATGATTTGTTTCATTTAAACTGATTCAAATAGATTGTAAAAATAATTTAAGCATGGCATTTATGTAGTGGAGTAATTGTTGGCCCCCTGCTGGCATTCTATATAGTAGCACTCAGATTCCATGCTATTCTATGCTATTTTTTTGTTCCTTTTGGGGCTGGGGAGTGTAGTGAGTTGGAGTGTAGGCCTACTGCTGAAAAAAAAAAAACTATAGATAAACTTCACCAGCTTGAGTTATTATTTCAATGAGGTTGTAGTGTTGTTTGTTAACTGTGCACAGTTTTAGAACTGTACTAAACACAAGGGGTGTGCGATATGGCCCTAAAGTAATATCGTAATATCTCATGGTATTTTAGCGATAATGATACTCTTGGTGATATGACAAAACACTGAATTAAAAAAAATATATTTTAAGAATACACTACTGCTACAAAATTAAAAAATATATATTTTTTACTGCAAACAATGTGTTATGATTTTGACTGCATAGGATATGACATGAATTTTTTCAGATTGTAACAGAAGTCAAGGATCCAGAATGTCATGATACTAATAATGCACTCACAGGATTAAAGTGAAATGAATTATACTTAACAGATATAATCTGTCTCTAGTAGTTATATAATGCAAAATGAAAACAGTGTAAATGTATCTTTTGCTAAAACAGCTAAAAGTGGAACCCTGATGTGATTATTAGGGGTGGGTGAAATATACAGAGTATAATATCGTTTACAGTATTTAAAAATGTTGGTGATATTATTGCATACAATACGATATGACCCTTACTAAACACTCCTCTGATTTTCTCTGGATTTAGTTTTTATTGTGTTGGTTTAGCATCAGCAGTGCTTTGGGATTTATCACACTTCTCATTTTTGGGCTCATTTTGTTTTACACCAAAAGTCTGTACAAAGGAAGAGTTTTCTACAAAAGAAAAAACACTTACTAGACATACCAGTTGACCTGATGTGTTTTAGTGTGGTCGTGTAATCCCAGTTCGCTTTTTTTTATTCATAGTTATATTTAACATAACCTTGAATGAGTGAATAAAGTAATTAATGAAAGAAGATTAATACAGTGGATTTCTAGAAAACCACACTGGTGAGAAGTGGCAGCCAATTGCGCACAGCGTACTCTCAACCGGAAACGACCGTCCACCTGGAGTGCCAATCTATATCTGGCCACACTGTAATACATGCATTCAAACACACATGCATACTTACAACCACACATGTACACACCAGGACAATTTAGAGTATTACATTTTTTGGGGCAATTTAGAGTGTTCAATTTACCCGATCTCTCATATTTGAGTCATGAATTAATTAAGGTTTTGATATTTATAGCTGAGAATGGATTTAGACCTCACTCTACACCTCTGGCCTTTCAGGTTAATATTCAGTATTTCAGTATTTTCCACACGCAGCATGAGGCTTGATTACGCTATAAACCTCTCTACTTTGTGACCAAATAGCTATCAGTTTTAGTATAATGAGTCTTGTATCTCGCCTGGGTACAAAACAGAACACACAGCGCTAGATTAAATATAGCCTAAGCACAGAGCTAAAGAAGTGGAATTAATGAGATATGTGGCGATGATTTCAATTAATTCTTTTTTCATCGCCTTCTAACTTTACCCAGGAGTTTATAAATACAGCGGCTTTGATTTCAGTGTTGGTGTGTGTTTACTTCTCTATCCAGCAGCCACGTTGGGCTTCGTTCTCGGCAGAATGACTAGCGGTAAAAGCCCCTGGCACACTGCTGGTTGTCTCCGCCAGCCCCCGCTGTTGTTGCAGTCCCCTTACAATAACCCCCAGCCAAGCGCAGACCCCACAAATTAGCAGCCTTAACTGCAGACGGTGCACATTTACAGCCTCTGCTGGGATGGGCTTTGATAAATGAAAATAAATACTTTTCATCAGCCACTAGAGGAGCGTGGAGAGGGGGAAGAGATGTGGTGTGAGCTGCATTTGTTTAGAGAGCGCTCCAGCTAGTCGTTTTCTCCCTGGAATACGCAGCAAAATGCCATTTTCAAAACTATCGATATTCCAGCCACGGTGAAATATGAAATATGAGGGGATATTGACACGAGGCTGGTGCTTGCAGAATAGCTTGGCATGTTTAAGTGTTTATAATAAGACAAAGAAAGGCATGTTTCTTTTTTTCCACATTGAGTGGATGTGTGTGTGTGTGTGTGTGTGTGTGTGTAAGAGAGAGAGGAGGAGTGTGTAAGCTGGAGTATAGCATAAAGCACATGGCTTAGAGGAAGAGTGTTGGGATCTCCTCTATGCTCAGTACTCAGTACCTCTGCATTTAATATCAATCATATATTCATCAGATTTTAACAAAATGGTAAACCAACTGCCGGATTCATATTTTTATGTAGTTAAAATAATTTGTTATTTATTTTGATGACAGCGAGAATTTGCTAAAATGTATCAAACTTGTGTTTCATCCAGTCACTCAGAAAATGCAATTAGTCAGAATGCTTCAGCACTCAGATCGTCATTTAATACTCTTCTAACATTTAGAACAAAATCTTAAAGGAGAAAACTGAAGACTGTTTCATGTTGTTAAAGAATCTACTAGACTAGAGTCGTTAAAGACTACAACCTGGAGATGGGAGGATTGTGGTGCATGACATAACCATGAACTGTGTTGTATTTTAAAATTTGAAAAAGGAAACTTTGGTGTTTAAATACTGGTGATGCAAAGTGCATCAGATATTACTAATATGAAGCCTATTTTCCATAATGCACAGATACAGCTCCAAAATGCACACTGTCACACTCATGCATTACAATATTACAGTTGTTCAGTAACTAATATCACTGTTTTGTGCACAAATATAACTCAAATTGTGCAGCATTACACAGGTCTTGCAAGTATTATCCTACCAACTTTATCAAAGTTACTATATGTACTGCAAGTTACAGAATACAATTTCTGTATGTATATTGCTTTAAACCAGCATAGCAATGTGTGCTGGTGTGTATACACAGTATTTTGGAGAGAGGATGTGATTTAACTGAGGGTTATCACTCAGGAAGTGCCAGCTTGTGTGTTTAATCAACTGATTGTTATCAGAGACGTCACCGAGTTCAAGACACACTCTCGTGGGCCCTCACCACCTGGAAAAAAAACCTTTTTCTTCATATTTCTGTTTATAATTTTTGAGGAACAGAATGAGATTGTGTGGTGTGATGTTCTGTGATGATGATCTTGATTTATAAATTAAATGATTTAATGATTGGTGTCATATAGCTTTAGCTTTTATAGTGATAATATTTTCAGCTATCTCTCTCTCTCTTACTCTCTCTCTCTCTCTATCTCTATCTATCTAACTTGTTTTCTGTAAGTCTGTGTGTGAGTTAAGATTCCTATGTGTGGGTGTGTGTATGTGTGTGTGTGTGTGCGTGTGCGACTCCGCTCTGTTTCATCAACTCGTTTAAAACACAGAGGCTGAAGCACAGACAGCTTCATAACTATAACTCTCTCAGCCTGCCTGCCAGCTCCAAATTGCTCTGTCACAAGCAAGAAGTACTTATCTCCTCTCTTACCAGCGCACTGTCTGAGAGAGAGAGAGAGAAAGAGAGGGAGGGAGAGGGAGAAAGAGAGAGAGAGAGGGAGAGAGAGTTCACATATTCCACATGTGATAGCCTGAAGATAGCCAGAACCCTTGCTACTTGGTTGTTGTTAGTTTAAACTACAGTCAGCTGCATTGTTTTTACCATACATTTGGTATTGTGTCGTCTCAGGCCTGCGTGTGAGTAAAGACAGTGACAGGCTTCTTCAGGGAGAAATGTTATTACATGAATGTGATTTATGCTACAGAGACATCAGTGCCGGCTTGATTAAAAGTGATATTTGCCATATGTTGTGGGAGAGGAGTTGCTTCTCACCTGAAACAATTACAGTAAAAGCTCTGAAGTGAAGAGAGGCCATTTCTCCTGCTTTCTTTCAGCCCCTCTAATCATTACTCCCTCACTCTGAAAGTGTGTGTGTGTGCGTGAGTGTGTGTGTTCGTGTGTGCTCTCACTTTCTACTGACTGCTGCTCACCTTACGCACCCTCCCCCGTACACACACACACATGTGGAGGAACTGACCACATCCACATTCACACACACACACATATACGAATGTATATACAGCTCTGTAAAAAATAAGAGAGCACTTTAAAAATGACGAGATTCTTTGATTTGACCAAATTGAAAACCTCTGGAATATAATCAAGAGGAAGATGGATGATCACAAGCCATCAAACCAAGCTGAACTGCTTGAATTTTTGCCCCAGGAGTGGCATAAAATTATCCAAAAGCAGTGTAAAAGACTGGTGGAGGAGATCATGCCAAGATGCATGAAAACTGTTATTAAAAACAGGGTTATTCCACCAAATATTGATTCTGAACTCTTAAAACTTTATGAATATGAACTTGTTTTCTCTGCATTATTTCTGCATAAGATCTGAAAGCTTTTTTTTTTGTTATTTCAGTTATTTCCCATTTTCTGCAAATAAATTCTCTAAATGATAATATTTTATTTGGGAAAAATGTCTGTATTTTATAGCATAAAAGAACAAGTTTAATTTTACTTAAACATATTTGGGAAAAATGTCTGTATTTTATAGCATAAAAGAACAATTTTAATTTTACTTAAACATATACCTATACATAGCAAACTCAGAGAAACTGATTTAGAAAATGAAACACACATAATTGTGTCGCTGTCAAGGAAAACTTGCATGTGTGTACTGTATCTTCAGTTTTCACTTTCTGTAAGTTAGAAAAGCTTTTTTTGTTCTCCTGTAAAGTTACTATTTTGGATGTACAATGTTTTTGCTTTATAGAGATAAACTATATATGCCCATACATAACTGTACAGTGCAATTTATTACAATACATTATTGTCATAGTGGCAGTGATATCATTGGTGCTTAAAGAACACTGACTAACTGCATTTTTAAAATAAAAATCACAATATGTATTGGAGATCATAATTTTAAAAAGAGCTTTTAAATGTGTACATTGTCTTTGTTACACAGAATCAACTTTACAAAAAAGGGGGGACAAATACACAAAATACTTTTTTTCCACGTAATTTGGAGCATTTCTGTTGGTCCATTCATTATAGAAGTTTGACACAGTCTACAGAATATCTAAAACTACAAAAAATTCTAAGAAAACTTTTTGAAACTTTTTAGGCCATTTTTTGCAATATCACTTAATTTAAAGAATTTTGTCATAGATCTTTTTTTCTAAAATTGTTTAAACAGCAATAAACAACATTAGATCATAATTACATCAGTGATATTCATCTAGAGGTGTTAAATAGTACAACCTTTAATAATGGCAGCCCTCCTGAAGAAAAGTTGTTACATTTCAGAGCTGTGATTTATAAAAAAATCTGATTCTTTATTCAGATGAGGAGAGGAGAGACGGTTGCTTATTTTATAGTAAGATTATTTTTTCAATGCATTTTCATTCACATGATGTGCTAGAACACATTATTAAGCTTCCATAGTACAAGATCAAAAGTCATGGGACACAATAAAAGTTTCTGTCCCCTGTTTTTTTGTCCATAAGGAAGCTATAGAACACTGCACCCACCTGTGGGGTATGTGTGTGGGGCTGGAGTGCCAGAGTCACTTATACTTTTTGTATGACAATTCTAGCCAGACACCTGCAGTCACTATTATTACCACCCTCTGCATTCTGTGACATATTGACACATTGAGATCTGTGATGCATGATACTGTGAGTTGAGTTGTTGTAAAATTTCTATAAAACTGTAGAATAGGTATGTCTAGTCAATCTGGCACCCACTATCAGGCCAAACTCTCAAACGCTGAGCACAAAAGCCAGTGTTCATTCTTATTATCACAAGATAACACCTCATAATATATACAAGTGTGGGCATTCCCAAGCCATACCCTGAAACAAGACTACATGATCAATTTATATTTGTCAGTGTATTTTATGTTTTTTTTTTTTACTGTGAAATAACAGTAAATGTATAATCATTATAGCACATTAATTAAGGATTAACATGTTCTATCTGGGTCATTTATTCCAATTAATATGACATTGCTTTCAGTATGTAAGATTTTCCAAAGCATGAACATAGTCTAAAATAAAATGTTAGAGCTAAAGTAAATGAGTTGTCTCGTGAGCTGCGTGGATATTTGTGGATGACTCTAGCACAAGGTGAGCGAGTCCTTGTTCTGATCTATATGCGTCCTTCATCAGCTATTGAATATGCAAATTGTGTGATTATCAATCTTCAATTTTACACCCAGCTACTGGATGAAAACACAATGCGCATCACACATTGCAGAACAGAGCCGAAAGTTGCCTGCTTTGCTACTTTTGATTTAGGCAAAGGAAAAATAGAGCGAAAAAGACGTGTCGATGCATTCTGTGATGAATATGTAAATGGCAATCGATGAATATGCAAATAGCGATCGATCTCGTTGGTTTGCACCTGGTCATGTGTGTTAATGGTGAATATATTCATTCTGGGCTTGAGGACGGGCAAACAGAGGGAACTTGCGGCGTTGGCAGCTTTTAATCGCATGTTTGAGCCGGAGCCTGAGTTGAGTGGTAATTCTAGAGGCTGCCTGGGGGCCTCGCTCAGCCTCGTCTGGCCCTCAGAGGTGTCCCCCAAGATTGCCTGAGCAGAAAAGGGCAGGGTAAGCTAATTGGGCTCTCCATTAATGCCAGCACAAAACACACACACACACACATGCACAGAGAACAGAGAGAAATCTCCACATCAGCACTTTGGTCCTCTCTGAGACGCCTCAGGTTTCAGGGGCTTCAGAGCAGGCTGTTTGACTCTTAAACACGCTCTAATGTGGGATTTATTTATGCATTAGTGGCTAAAGCGACTTCATAAAGCAGGATGTGTCACAGTGGTCAATGTGGCGGAGATTAGATTAATATTAGATGAATAAGAATTGCAGCACGGCAGTCGGAAGCTGATTTAAAATGTCCAGTCCAATATGCAAAACACAAAGTTTAGATTATAGCCATATATAACATGTGCTATATTCAGTAGTCTGGAATCAATCTTCAGGGGATGGTCAGTGATTTATTTCTGTTTAGTGGCAGAACAAAAATGATAAAGTAGATCTAATATGCATGTCCTGACTCCTGTGTACCGTCACAGGTTTTAAATAATTATTATAAACTGAGAATCTAAAAGATGTGTCCAGAATAATGATTCTAAAATATACATGTAAAACATCAAAAGTGCTGCAGATAACAGTATTAAAGGAATTATTAGGGTGATGAGCGGCCGGTAGTGATGTAGTGGTTGGTTCTCCTGCATGTTGGATTCCACAAAAACAGTTCTTTATCCACTTAGTCTCTACATGTGCTCTGCTAAAGAAACAAAACTAAGGAAGGCAACAGTTTCAGTAGTTTTTATGCTGAACAAAAAATAGCATAGAGGGATTATTTTGGCAATGTATTGCATGTAATGATGTTTTGCATGGGGAGGAGTTTTGTTTGTACTGGGAGGAGTTTTTGTTGTTGACTGAGTCTTGAACAGATGAATGGCTTTACTCTGCTGTAACATGTGGCTGAATGGTGTTTTCAGAGCATCTCCTGAAGTGGTGTGGGTGATTGGATTTGTTTACACTTGGATTTTTATGTGACCTGGTCTTTTCTCTGAAATTAGCCTTATACTCCTGATTCTGATACTATAGTTTTTTTATACATATATATATATTTTCCAGATCAGTTTATGAGTTTGTTTACTTAGAGCGTTTCTCCCTTTGTTTGGTTTGGTTTCACACAGGCATAAACCTAAACGCACCAAACTGCACACCAATAAACCGAAGACTGTCTCCTCTGATTGGTCGGAGCTGTCTGTTGTGGGAGTTAATATAAATATACGAAAAAAGTATATGTTGCGAGAAGATTCTGTATTCCAGTGCGAATATCTGTGATTTAACACTGAACAGTGAACGCTGAAATGCGAGACACGCAAGAGACCTGACGTGACCAGGTGTAAACAGGGCTTAAGTGAATGGGTGTGTGTTTTATCCTGTAATGGACCCAATGGCACCAATATTATTCCAGGAAAGAAAAACGTGTAGATGTTTCTGACCTGCAGGATCTGTGCGTGAGGCCTCCTCCATTGAATGTGGATTTTATTCAGAGTTGCTTGTCTCTTTGCACAGACAATTTTAGCCAGATGTCTTTGGGCACAATCATAACCACCCACTGCACTGTCCACTGTGGTGGTAATGCCTGCGGTGACATATTGCTGATACGCACATGAGACTGTGGATTGAGAAATGTTAAATGTCAGCACATTGTAGAGTGTTAGGCCAGTGTTTAACGTCACTCATGAACTCAGAACTTATATAAATAGATGTGGGTGGGCGTTCCCAAGCTGAGCTAAGGTGAGGTAACACCTTATGATCAAGTCATAATTCATGAATCATGACTTTAGGCATGTTAGAGAATTATACTGTTGGCATGTTTTGTATTCATTTATTTTTGATATATATTTATGATTTTGTATTTTTCATGCAGATTTGCATAGAAACATCTTCTCTTTGCCTCTATTTGTTCCATTGCTTTCCATCCTGTTAGATGTTATTGCAGAAATAATGTCATCAGGGTTTCGCTACACGAGCCGCCACACTCCATGACACCCAGCAGACAAATCCCAGCCGTGGTTTTAGGAAGTTGTTGCGATTGTAAATGACGCTCATTACACCTGGTAAATGCAGATGAAATGTTAATTTAATTCAGGCCTGTAATTAGAGGATGAGAGAGCTCATCCAGCGTCGGAGAGACGGAGAGACGGAGGCAGAGAGAGACGAGTTTTGAGTAGGCAGTCGGTCTGGAGCTGTTAACACTCATCTTTTCTCTCTGTTATTTGTTCTTTTTTCTCCTCTCTGGGGCGCCCCTCAAAATAATGTTAGCTTACAAGAATTCATGTACTGTTATGAGAATCAGATGAGCATCGCTTCTTCTGCGTGTATGTGTGTGTGTGTATGTGTGCGTGGGCAGGTGTGTGTGTGTGTGCGTTCAGGCTGTGTTTATGTGAATGAGTGTAATATGTGGATGATAGGGCAGATCCAGGCCTCATCATTGCGTGTGCAGAGGGAGCAGATTAGAGTGTGTGTGTGTGTGTGTGTGTGTGTGTGTCTGCGCTTCAGCTCTAGTCAAATCACACTGCATTATCACCTGCCCCTGGAACTAATATAAAAGTGAAACAATTTCCAGCAACCCATCTCATTACAGAGAACACAGCCTCCGGAGAATAGCGATGAGACCGGGGGCTTACCATCAGCATGCAGATACACTGTCTGCTGTGTGTGTGTGTGTTGGGGGGATGGAGGGTGACATAGATGTGTGTATATGTGTTTGTGTGTGTTTGTGCCTGGATGTGTGTGTTCAGAGTGTATAAATGTGTCTCCCATTATTTAAGGGAAAACACAGCTTTCATGTGTGTGTGTGTGTTTTGTGTGTGTCTTATTTTCTGAGAAAATATATTGAGAGTGGCTGCAGTTTTCCTCTGTTATTTTATATGCACACACAAAAGAAATACATGTATTGTGTCCATATGCAGTATAAAATGCATAGTGAAGTAGATAGTGACTTGTTTATCTCTCTCTCTCTTTCTCTCTCTCTTTTTCTCTTTCTATTTCTCTCTAGAGTTCTCTAGTTCACTGTGTCTCTCTTGCTCTCTCTTCCTGTTTCTCTGTTACTCTCTTTCGCTCCATCTCCATCTCCTTCGTTCTTTGTCTCTCATCCTTTCTTGCTCTCCTGTTCTCTCTGTTTCTCTATTTCCTTGTCTCTCTTGCACATTCTTCTCTCTTTTACTTTCTATCTATCTTACATACATGCATTTTGCACGCTCACTCGCTCTTGCTCTCTCTTTTACTTTCTGTTTCTCTCATGCTCTTTCTCTTTCTGCTTCTTAATCTCTCTCGCTCTCATTCTCTCTGTCTTACACACTTTCTTGTACTCTTACTTTAATTCACTCTTTCTTTTGTTTTCTGTCTGTTTCTCTATCTTTATCATGATCTTTCTATTTCTTTTTCTCTTTCTCATTCAGTCCTTGGCCTTCGTCTGTCTCTTTCTCACACTCTTTCTCTCTGCGTCTGTTTGTCTGTCTCTCCTCTTGCATTCTCTTGCACATTCTGTCTGTCTGTCCATATTTCTTTCACACGCGCTCTCTGTCTTTTGCACTCTCTGACAACTGTCTGTCTCTCTGTCTCACACTTTCTCTCTGTGGGGCTCCTTTCTGTTTCACTGTCTCTACTTGTGGGGTGGAGCCTTCTTACTCTTGTTGTGTATTTGCTTTTCATAAGATCTCTTTCTTTCTCTCCCTCCTCTTTTCTTATTTGTTGTGTGGATCTATTTATCTTTCTCTCTCCTTTCTCTCTCCTGTCCCTTATTTTTGCTTGGATCTGGATTGTCTGATTTGTTTCTCTGTTTTTTTTTATATCATTTCTTTCTTTCTTTCTTTCTTTCTTTCTTTCTTTCTTTCTTTCTTTCTTTCTTTCTTTCTTTCTTTCTTTCTTTCTTTCTTTCTTTTCCTCTCTCTCGCTGTCTCTCAGTGTGTGTATTATTCTTAGCTGCATACAGAGAGCTTTTGCTCCACATCACTGTGTGCAGATGTGTACCTCCTGGATATATACACAGAAATATATATATATGTGTATATAGTGCATTGGCAGGGGCTCAGGGTGTTTGGAATGTGCAGCTGCGTTTGTTGGGTCCAAACAATACCTACTATTTTTGTGTTTTAGTGACTTTAACATTTATTTACTCTGTATAATACACTTTCCCTCTCTACAGAACAGAAGGGGAAGTTCTGCCGTTTATTTCTGCAGTAGTGGAGTGTAGGCGGCTTATATGGGGCGCAGGGCTGTAGGGGTGTGTGTGTGTATGTGTGTGTGTAGGGGGGTAATTTATGACAGAGTCTATTGGATGTTATTCTGGGGCGGTGTGTATCTGCTTCATAGAGAAACAGCACAGTCCTGAACGTGCTCATGAAAGCGCTCTGTCATCTACTAACCCACGTGTTCAACTTCCGCTCTAACACTGACCTTTCCCATCAGATAGCCTCTCTCTCTCTCACTCCTGCTCACTCAACATTAAAAATTCATTGAGCAAGAAAGAGAAAGACACTTCTCCTCCACCCCCTATACATACCTCTCTCTCTTTCCTTTCACATTGCCTTTCTCATCTACCCCTTCTCTGTCACAAAGCAAGACTCTCTCTCTGGCTTTCATTCAGTCCTTCCGTCCGTCCGTCTGTCTATGAATTTGTCTGTCTAGGAATCTGTATCTCTGTTTAATAATGTATTTCTTTCTCTCTCTCTCTTAAAACAAGTCACTGGACAGGTTAAAAACTGGATAAACTAGAGTCCCTGTCTTGCTCCCCCTTACCCAACTCAACTATAGTACCCTCACCAGGAACCATGTGCCTCACAGCCCTTCCCTCTGCAGTCCAGCATGATCTATAGGCCTGCATCATGACACACACACACACACACACACACAAAAGAGACATAAGCCATAATATCTTGATTAACCCTCCTAGCTTCCACATTATACTTATGTGAGAGGGAAATAATTTGTATATTTAGTTCATTATAAGTCAGTGTTTATTTTATAGTTTAAAAATAGTAGTTAAAATATTAGTTAAAATGTGAGGTGAAGTAAGTTAAAATGTGAGGTGATACAATGTAAAACTGTTAAAATAATTCCTGTAGCATAATATTACTACTGTGATGTTTAGTTCCTAAGGCCAGACTTTCCAGGGGGGACTAATTAAGGGACACACACCCTCAGAGCGAGACATGCAGACACACACGGAGGGAGAGGAAGAAAAAGAGTGTTAGCTGGCTGTTGCTAATGTTACTGTCCGGAGCCGTACGGTGTGAAATAAACGTTAATAAAAGTTCTTCTTCAACTTTGCAACCCGACCATTTTTCCACCCCTCAGAAAAAGAGACTTGGAGTTATCAGGAATAACACACAAACTTTGAGGGTTACACTTACTTAAGGGCAATTTCTTTCTGCATTTTTTCTGCATCTACAGAGAATGTGTTCTAATGACAATGCTTGAATTAGTTCTGTGTAAAGAGAAACTCCAAAACACCACTAAGAAGAAAGAAAACACAGAGATTAAATCTCTTTTTTATCATTTTATTTCTAATTTCTAATCATTTTCCTGATTTTCTCCCTAATTTACACTGCCAATTACCCAACCCACTCATTAGGACTCCCCCTATCATTAGTGATGCTTCAACACCTGGGGGTGAAAACTAGCACATGCCTCCTCCGATACGTGTGCAGTCAGACTCCGCCTCTTATCGAACTGCTGATGATGCAGCATTGCTGAGTAGTATCACAGCGCACTCGGAGGAAAGCACATCGACTCAGTTCTGATACATCAGCTCACAGAAAATGAAAATGTATGGATGGGGCTTGGTTAATTGTTTCTCACCTG
This sequence comes from Astyanax mexicanus, assembly GCF_023375975.1. Taxonomy (NCBI): domain Eukaryota; kingdom Metazoa; phylum Chordata; class Actinopteri; order Characiformes; family Acestrorhamphidae; genus Astyanax; species Astyanax mexicanus. The sequence goes on from NC_064409.1 coordinate 53,171,050, forward strand.
TAGCTTACTGAAAAAAAAATTCTGAACTTATTGTTCACACCACAATTTTTATGTTGATAAAAGAATATATTTTAGAACGAATACATACATAAACTATTTATAGCTGTTTTAATGAAAGGAAGAATATCTTTTACTGAGTAATATTTCTTGCTATTATTTTTTTATGAAATGCTGCACTATTACACTATATGAGCAACTATATTGGGACCCCTGCTCTTTCATTGTTTCTTCTAAAATCAAGTGTATTAAAAGGGTTTATCCTGCTTTTGTTGGAGTAACTGTCTCTGTCTTCTGCATTTCCCAAATCACAACCAATACCCCAACTCCCAGATTCGTTTCGCTTTCCTCCAAACGCTGTGATGCTACTCGACAATGCTTCATCAGCAGGAGTTCAAAAAGAGGCAGAGTCTGAATTAATATGTATCGGAGAAGGCATGTGCTAGTCTTCAACCTCCTGCTGTTGTGACATCACCTGTAATGGTGGACATACAGCTGAGTAACCGCTAAGTAGCAGATGAATGGGTAGGACAATTGGCATAGCTGAATTTGGGGAAAATGGGAAAATGGGAAAAAAGTTTAAGTTTAAGTAAATTAAGTAAACAAAAAAAAGTTCTTAACTTTCAATGGAAGCCAAAATTTTAAAAAATTGAATTATATGTAATATAACCTAATAAAGAATAGTAAAATGGGAATAAAAACTCTATACTAAGTGTAACATTCCACAAATCTGCATGCAAACGAGTTAAATAACGAGTGGTTAACAGTTTCTACACTTGTTACACAGTGTAATGTGTGATGTTTCTTGTTTGCATAACTTTTGACAGCTTTTTCTTTTTCATGCCAAGCTTTGGTGTGTGTCTGAGTGTGTGTGTGTGTGTGTGTATCATAAGTGATTGTATGCATTATGGACATAAATGATGACGGAGGCCAAAAAAACCCATCTCAGTTTGACTTCCTGACGCTAGTCAGAAGTGCAGAGCTCATGCAGCTGTTGGAAACATCTGCGGCGGAGTATGAACCCTTTCTGTGCTGCCTCTCTCACTCGCTCAATCTGCTCCAAACAGCTGCGCTCCTTTAGCACACAGCTCCCATTTCTATAAGGCGTTTTTCTTAATTAAACCTGTGGGAATGCGCCGTGCTCCAAGCCATCAGTGTGTTTGGGGAGGATGATGCTGTCCCGCTGCGCTCGGACTGCAGGTGCAGCCAAACACACTCTCAAACTAACGCTGATCACTTCTCACTGCGGACACTCATGACATTTATGCATTTCAATTAGTTACTGGGCTGGATTAACTACATGTTAAAGTTTGTTGTAAGCAAATATTAATACAAATAAAGTGACAGTTTTGGAGAAAATCATTGTTTAAAGAACAGTTGCTCTTGCGCATGAGTTTAAACAACAGCTAAAACTGCAACAGCTAAGCACAGCAGCTCAATATGCAACAGCTGACGTGCAACAGTGCAAAATGCCACAGCTAAAACACAACACAAAACATTAAAAAGCAGGTAAAACAAAGCAACTAAAAGTAACTCAGAACCCAGCTTCTAAACAACAACTAAAACAACATAACAGCTAAAACATAGCAACTCAAAACAACAGCTAAATCATAACAACAAAAATATAGTAACTCAAAACAACAGCTAATATGTAACAGCTAAAACAAAGCAACTCAGAACAACATCTAAAACATTACAACTAAAATATTACAACTCAACACAACAGCGATTGGAACACAGCAGCGAAACCACAGCTGCTAAAAACAACAGCTAAAATGTAATAGTTAAAACACAGCAACTCAAAATAGCAGCTCAATCCCAGTAACTCAAAACAAAAAATAAATCCCAGCAACTCAGAACAACAGTTAAAAAATAACAGCTAACATTTAGCAACTAAAAACAACAGCTAAAACATAAAAGCTAAAATATAGCAACTCAAAACTACAGCTAAACATTACAGCTAAAATATAGCAATTCAAAACAACCGCTTAAACACAAAAGCGAAAATATAGCAACTCAAAACAACAGCTAAACATTAAAGCTAAAGTATAGCAACTCAAAACTACAGCTAAACATTACAGCTAAAATATAGCAATTCAAAACAACCGCTTAAACACAAAAGCGAAAATATAGCAACTCAAAAAAAGCAGCTAAAAAATAACAGCTAAAATATAGCAACTCAAAACAACAGCTAAACATTACAACTAAAAGATTGCAACTTAAAACCACAGCTAAAACACAAAAGCTAAAATATAGCAACTCAAAAGTGAGTTGGAACACAGCAGCTGTTAAAATCAAATATTTAATATACAGCATCTAAAACATAGCAGCTAAAATACACCAATCAATTAAAAGCTGAACTGTTTTTATTACATGCTAAGAAGTGAAATACAGTGAAGTGAGTTGGATTTTCTCCAGGGCCGCTGACTTGCCCAGTGCTTTGTGTTGCTGAAATGTGTCACTGCTTTATTTTTAGTTTTTGGGGGTTTTGAGGAGATTTTCTCCACCTCCTCTTTCATTCTTCCTTTTCTTTTTATCACTGTTCTTTATTTGGATTGTAAAGCAGAAGCGGCTTTAGATGGTGGAATGTGGACATAGCGGAGGTCTGGAATGATATGGAGCCGGAAGAATAGAAAAGAGGGATGGGGAGGACGAGTGAGTTATCTGTCTTACTCTCCCAGGTCGCCCAAATCACACTGTGCCTTTTTCTACATCTCTCTCTGTCTTATTCTCTCTCTTTCTTTCTTATTCTCTCTCTCTCTCTCTCTCTCTCTCTCTCTCTCTCTCTGTTTTTGCTCTGTGAAGACAAAGCGTCCCGGGCTGGGCTGTGTATCACACAGCGCTTGGGAAAGCGCCAATCAAGGCTGACGCATTGTCTAATATATCTGCTAGAAGGTTTGGGTATAGTGTATATTGCGGGTGCGGTATGGCTTGTTGCGGGTTGATTGTGGAAGGTTTACATAAGGGTATTAGACTCCAGTGCAGTCATATCTCAAGCTCACAGAGAACTGGGCTTGTTTCTTCTTATGCATTTGTTATTTCCAAAGAGGATTGTGCATCACCACCACAAGACAAATAGCCCAGTAATATTAGATGCTGTGTGTGTGTGTGTGTGTGTGTGTGTGTGTGTGTGTATTCTCATACATTTTCTATACAGAAATGTTCAAACTTTGAAGGAAAATCTGAAAAACAATAGTACCATTTTAGGACCATCAGAATGTTCCTGAGTTTTTTTAGGCTTTAGGTTTGGGTTAGAGTTACATTTAGGATTTGGCTTCAAAACTACTAATAAAAACAATTAATATGTGTCAGTATTTTATAGAGTATACCTCACACAAACAAAAAAAGTTTTTTTACAGGAGATTGGAAGTGAACTGAAGTTGATGTAAACTGGTCGGTATATTACCTCATTTTTACCTCATTTTTACCTCATTCATAACCTTTAACTCAATGTAAAAAAAAAAACATGACTTTTGCCACATCACATAGAAACTCAACACTGGATATGTTTATGGGTTCTCCTGAATTGAATGTGGATGTGATGCTTGTCCATTCTCTTGAAGAATTCTACCTAGATGCTATAAGCACTTGTGCACTGTTGGTGATATAACATATATCATATAACATATTCCCGGTACACACATGACACTGTGAACTGAGGAATAGTAAAGGCCTGCTCAACTTCGAAAAAATAAATGTCCCATCCTTCTTGCACTAGTGGCAGATTTAGGATTTTTTAATCTCAGAAAGGGGACAACAAGGGGCCACAATATTCATAGAGGGGCCAAGTATTGTTTCACCAGTCACCCCATGTTCAAACACTTTAATGTTATTTTAAAAATATTCAGCGTTATTTTTTTGTGCCAAAACGTTCACACAAAATTTTAAATCTGCAATTAAAGTTTTAAGAATCAAAAATGAAAAATTGTATGCTTCAAATTCAAAACAGAGAAAAACATGTCAACATATATTTAACTTTATTATTCTTTGCAGTTCTTTACAATTCTTTAAAAAAATTGTTTCTGTATGGATTTTGCCAGTCTTTGCTTTAACTTTTGTCTTTTTGTGGATTTTTTTGTGGATTTTTGTGAATTTTGTTTCTGGCATCTCTTGTTTGTTTCTGCTTATTTATTTATTTATTTATTTATTTTGCTACTATATGTACCCTAATCTGCCATCAAAAGTGCAATTTTTGTATTTTTGTATTTTAGTAACACTTGATGATCAATTTATTTACAGTTACCCCAGAACAAATGTCTTTACTGCTGTGATTAATTATAATTATTATTGTGTACAGTATTAGTAGACATATATATAGGGTTAATAAATGTATAATTTCACACTGGATGAAAACAGGGCTGTGAGAGATGAGTAGGCGAGAGACTCGGTGAGTTTAAATCTGTGCGTGCAGCGTATGTCCTGAGAGTATGTATGCATTAGCGTGTGTAAAAGGCAGAGAAAGGAAGTGATTTTGTGTGTGTGTGTGTGTGTGTGTGTGTGTGTGTGTGTTGGGGGGTGATGGTGAGAGGGTAGAGTGTAATTATGAAGGCATTGGCTTTGGCTACATGACGCTTCTCTCTAATTAGCCTGAGTTGAGGGAGAATAATTTATTGCGAGAGGCATCCTTTTGTTAGGATAAAGCACTGCCAGCCTCCAGAGGATACCACACTGTGGATCTGTGTGTGTATCAGTTCCTATACGTGAGTGTGAGCTTGTGTGTGTGTGTGTGTGTATCAGCTCCTATTTATGTGAGTCAGTGTACGTATGTGTATATGTGTGTGTGTGTGCACAGTTTGTTATGTGCATGTATAGGTTTGCATACATCACCATCCCTAGTGCATAGTAGTGTATACTTGTGTTGATTGTGTGTGTGTGTGTGTGTGTGGGTGGAGGGGGGGGGGGGGGTGGTTGTGTATCGATAGGGTCACTGGATTTAAAAAAGCAATATTAATTTTCATATTGTGTGTAATGAGAGTATAGATGTGGTTGTATTTGTTCTTCTGTATGTTATTCCTGTGCGTCTGTGAAGATGTGTAGTGGTGTATGTGTGAGTGTGTGTATGTGTGTGTGTGTGTGTGTGTGTGTGTAGTAGTAGTGTGTATGTGGGATCAATATTAGGGTCCTTTGAGCTGTTCCATAGAACAACATCCAGAAAAAAAACCTTCTCCCACTCTTCTCTCTTTCTCTCACTTTCTCTTTCTCTTTTCCTCACTCTCTTTCTTTCTCTCTCTCTTTCTCTCTCTACATCTCTTTTTTTCTCACTTTGTCTCTTTTTCTCTCACTCTCTCTCTTCTCTCGCTTTCATTTTTCCCTCTTCCTGTCTCCATCTCTTTCTTTCTTCCTTCGCTCCCTCTGTCACTTTTGCTTTTCATCCACTTTTTATCCATGCTTCTATATTTCCATGCCCCTCCATCTTTTGTTGTCATTTTGTTTTCTTTCTTTCATATCTCTCTTTGTCTTTCTCTCAATATCATTTGCTTTCTTTCTTTCTATCCTTTTCTCTCTCACTTACTGTTGCTCCTTTTCTCTACCTCTTTTTCTTTCTCTCTAACTCAATATTTCTCTGTTTATCTGCACTTTTTTATTCTTCCTCTCAAGTTCTCTTTCTCTCTCTCTTTTGCTCTCACTGTTTCTTTCATTCTTTGCCTTTTTGTCTCTCGCCCTGTCTCTCTTTTTTTTCTTTCTGTTTTGCATGAGAGTGCAAACTCTCTCTCCATCTCTCTCATTCACTATATTTAGTCTCTCTCTCTCTCTCTCTCTCTCTCTCTTAGTTGTGAGTGACAGCAGTCAGCAGCTGGATCGGCTGCTTTTAAGTGATAGAGACATTTTTAAAAATAATGAAAAAAAAAAAAACAAACCAGAGAGCAAAAATCCCATAGCCTTAAATCGACCTGATAGGGGCAGGCAGGGGTGCTCGCTGAGCAAAATCAATATTACAATCCATAATCCTTTTTTTCTCAGGATGTTATAGAACATCAATCATCGTTCTCCTTTTGCACAGTCCCAGCAGTCTGCTTCCTCCGAGTCGCGCTCGCCGCTCCAACAATAAAGCAGACGTTTCACAGGGGCGACACCCATCACATCCATTACATTCTGATGCCCAAAACACTGCTACCACCTCGCTTTCCCAGCACACACACACACACTTCACTTAATCTGAAGTATGCGTCTGGGCATTGGCATGGATGGCTGTTTGTCCTGGCAATTCAGAGGTCTACTCTTTCTCTCCCTCACTCTTCTTTCTGTCTCTCTCTCTCTCTCTCTCTGAGCTGAGTAATGACCTGGGCAGGAGAGAGGGAACTGACCGGCCTGCTCATTCATCTTTATAGCTTCAATATTCAATCAGAGAGCTAATTGCGGAGAGGAGAGAAGAACAAAAATCATGACGGCACTAATAGTCTTTTGGGAATATATGAACACAGGCGGAGGGGAGAGGGAAGAGGAGCGCTTGCTCGAGATAATGAATGTGTGAGCCTGTAGTTGAAGGAGAGTTTGGATACAGTGTACAGGATGTTCTGCACGCTCGTTATGCTTATATTTACAAAACTATGATCCAAAATTCAAATCTGTTTGTTTGGTTGGATCTTCTAAACCTGCTGACTCTTCCGGAGCATCTCAGGCTCAGCTGCTAAAAATACACCTCGTCTACGCTCCCGTCCTTTCAGCTGACAGAAGAGAGAGAGGAAAATGAGTGCGTAGGAATACAGAGCATGAGTAGTGTAAAATCTCACTGTAAGTCAAGGCTGGATTGTATATCACTGCATTCTATCTCTCTCAGTAAAGCATTTCTCTCAGTTATTTTTTTCTGTATCTGTTATTAGTACCGATTTGTCTCCTCAATTAACCTTATTAAACCTAATCACTAGACAGCCAAAGTGCTCAGAGGAAAGCACCAGATCCCCAGCTCCTGTACATCACCCAACAGACACCTGTGCCGGCAAGCATTATATTGGGTTGGATGAAGGGACAGGCTATATACCCACCCTGATCAAGTTTGGCCGGTTGAGCTCTCCCTCAGACTCTGACTGCTGATGGAGTAGCAGCACAACCTGGGTTTAAATAATAATTAAATAATAAAACACAAAAGAATTTGATATAATGTGAGATATGTAAGATTTGGATTGGCACACACATGGCATACATATTACAAAAATACTCGTATTCTAGGTATCTGATCTAACAAATATGGTGTTGCAGATCATGCTCTTTCTGATCGGCTGACATAATTCTGTTTCTCAGACCACGCAATGTACCCTACAATGTTTCCTACCTGTACCTAGCAACTAGTATTGTTTATATAATTTTGTGTACAATGACAATTCCAGGAATTTCCTAGATTTAGCTTTTGTTTGGTTTTAGTTTTTATTTGTGATATTGATGTAATACATTAATATATATATATATATATATATATATATATATATATATATATATATATATATATATATATATATATATATATATATAAAGGCAGTAACATCAAATATAAACTTTATGCATCTTTTATTTATATAGCCTTACAGTATTCCATTTACCTCAGAGCTTGGGATGGCCTCTTAGTTAAATTATTTGCCAGCGTTTTATGGAATATTTAACCAAAAGTGGAGTTATGTATCATAACTAAATTTTGGGAGTGAACCACGCCCTCACTCCTCCCACTTCCTTCCCTATTTAAACTATCACTTCCTCTCTACCTGCTCATTGAACAAACCTCGCACCCACCTCCTCCCCATCTTCCTCCTTCTTTAATTTTATTCTCTTCTCGTGTTTCTCTTCATGAGAGGGGGGGCTGCGGCTTCACGCTTTACAGCGAAGCTGCCCCGAACTCCACCCCAATACTCTGAGTTCGCTCCCCCTCTTTTCTTCTTCTCTGCCCAGTGAAGGGCGTGGGTCAATACTAGCAAATAGGAATTTAACCATTATGCACTGTTTTGTTTGCATCCAACTTTAAATGGAATACAGCCTTGTAACCTTGCTGCTTGTGTATGTGGTGAAGTACTACTTAAAGAGTTAAAGTCAGAGTGCCATTATTGTGCAATACTGGCATTCCTAAAATATCTCTCAGGCAATCACATTAAGGGGTTAGAACTTAATTTGTTGTACTAAAATATATACAATTAATATAATCATGGTTAAAACTGAAAGGCAATGCAATTTATGTTAATGTGTTAGTATAATATACCACATAATGAGAAAATGATATACGCATATACATATACACATATACATATATACATATACAAGCCTCACTTCAAATACAGGAAGAGGATGCTGCATTGCTCCACTGACATTTCAAACAGTTTCAAATGCTGTAATTCTGTACTTCTGTTTGTACAGTAAGTCTTCTGTAATGATTGATCAAGAGTCCTTCTCTGTATGTCCTTTAATTCCTAACAAAAGCCCCCCCCTACCTACACACACACACACACACACACAGGCTGAGTGTAGTGGATCTGTGAATGGGGCAGGGCTGTGTGAAGCATGCAGAGCTGCTGTCATTGATTCATGCCCAGAGAGAGGGGGGATTGATTTAAATGTGATTTCCTATTTCCTATCTCCTAATTGAAATAAACTGTGAAGCTTGCTGCTATCAATAGGCCTTACTGTAAATAGGCACGCTGCACCCAGGAGGGGATCGAGTGTACCGGAGCCGCAGCAAACACACATGTCTCACCCATGCTGCTCTACTGAGAGACCGGCCTTCATCCTGCCTAGCTCTCTCTCTCTCTCTCCCTCTCTCGATCTCTTTCCCATTCTGTCACTTTCTCTTCCGGTTAGTGTTTTTCTCTTTCTTTCTCCTGTCTCTCCCTCTATCTGTTTTTTTCTTATTCGGTTATTTTTGTCTTTTGTCTTTTCTCCTCCATTTATTTGTCACTCTGTCATTTAATGTCTTTCTTTCTCTCATTTTGCCATATTTTATTTATTCCTTTTCTCTATATCCTTCATACTTCATACTTTTAGTCTTACTCTTCTCACTTTCTCCATCTCATTCTCTTAAGCTTTCTCTCACTTCTACTTTTTAAATTTTCTTTCATTCTTTCTTTTTTCTTTCTTTCTTTCTTTCTTTTTTTCTGACATACTGTCTCTCTCTCAATCTCTCTCTTTCTCTCTTGCTATTTTATTGTCCAGTTTTCTTCTTCTCACTGTTTTCTCCATTTTTCAGTTTAGTCTAGTGCAGTGGCATGTATCAATAAACGTCAAAGAAAAAAATGCAAGAAATCTAACTAAACTTTGTAATAACTTTAGAACTTTGGTTCTTCCTCATCTGTAGTTTCTCTCTTTCTTTTTCTTCTTTCACGATCTATGTTAGTATATCTTTCCCCTTCTGTCTTTCTCATTCTCAGTTCCTCACTCACAATTTTGCTCTTTGTTTTTGCTTAATTTCTCTCTCTCTCTCTCTCTCTCTCTCTCTCTCTCTCTCTCTCTCTCTCTCTCTCTCTCTCTGTGTTGTCTGTGTTGTGCAGTGTGTAGTGTGTGAGTGTAAGTGTGTTATCTGTTATGAGTCCAGGCTGATACTGTTATTTCTGTTTAATTACATTCATTTAAGTTTTGTTATAATGTCTCATAAACTCAGTGAGGGCAGAGCGGTTGGGATTTGTTGTGTGTGTGTATGTGTGTGTGTGTTACAGAGAGGGAGTCACACGTGCTGCACCGGCCTGCTATAAATAGGGACTACAGAAGGCCCCCCTGTCGTGCGTGTTCTGCAATGCAGAGCAGCTCAGTGGGAATTCTGGGAGAATGAGTCCAGAGCTGTCTGCATGTGGTCACAGGGCATGACTGAGTCATTCACAGACGGGGCGGGCCCGGTGACATCCCTGAGGTGTCTAAGCTCCTGTTGAAGAAGAGGTGTGGGAATTATATCAAACTGTTGTACTTTCCATGCATATTAATGATGATGAACAATTCTAAATGGGTCATGGGTTGAATTTGCTGTTGTTACTATAGAATCTTTACATGATGTGAAATTTCTTAGTTCTTTAGATTATAAAAGATCTATGTTCTACACTTTCATCTGCCTATGTTTTACTGTATCTCATTTCTAGGGCTAGCAAAAATAGCTGTAATCATTTTTTTTTCTGAGTGATGAGTGATGTGTGTGAATGATCTTAAATTGAGCTTAGTTTCCATCCTCGCTGTAATCACATAAAAATACATCCAAATACATCCAGCCAACCTCACCAAAATAACTCATTATTTTTAAACTGAACACAAGTCCATAATCCATCACTAAGCATCAAGAGAACATGTGTTTGTAAAATACTTTAAAACAGAACTTCTTTGTTTTTTTAACAGTTCGAACGTGTTACAACAAGTGTACATTTTTGCCGTTAGGTGTGCTAGAAAATGTTTAGGAAAACAAAGTCAAATTTCTGACAAACTTGCTGCTGGAAAGTTACTGTTTTGACATTTATGTCTTAAGTCAGATATTTTTTAGCAGTTAAAAAATAAATAGATATATTTCACAGTAAAATCATGAAAAAAGAAAAGTTGCTACATATTTTTTTTTACAGTTATTTCTTAAAATTCCCATCTAAAATCTCACATCTTTTTTTAACAAAAACATTTTATTCTATAATAAAAAATAGTTCTACTGTGTAATTCATCACGTCAAAAAAGCAAATCATTTCTATTTTCTATTTTAGTACTTTCCTATTTTAGAGTTATGAATGATCAGTTTAGCTGATTTAAGGTGAAAGATAAAAATAGGTGAACATGCAGCTTCCACTTATTTACATTTATTATATACAGTAAGTATTTTTTATCTTGTCACAAACATTTTCACAATAATTTGAACAGACACCTGCAGGATGCTGAAAGGAGCGGGCTGTGTGTATACGTGTCTGTGTGTGTGTGTGCGTGTGTGCACATTACTGTGCAAAGTGCATTACAGTGCCGATGCCCTTCAGTTCTCTTCTCTTCCTTTTCTCCGTCGTCCCCCTCTCCACCCTCCTCTCTGTGGGTTGTGTCCTCTCTGGTCTTGTCCCCCAGGTGGGATGTCTCCCTCAGCAGATGATGTGATTAGGCCTGCAGTGGCCTGGCCACCTTTTCACCCACATATACATTTGTGTCACTCTCTCCCTGTCCCAGTCTTTATTTCATTACGGCCGGGTGGCCAGCCACAAGGGGACTCCGTATGAGGAGCCCACGGCCTCTCTTTCAGCAGATGTCCTAACGGCTCTGCCGTCATAAAGGAATCAACTCCATTACCTGCACTTCTCTGTCAAGTTCTGCTCTTGACTGTCAGCATGCAGGATTTTCATGGCAGTGGAACAGACAGGTGGCAGACTGATATAGTGTCACAGGGCACAGTTTCTCTGATATGTGCGTAAATCAGTTGAATTGAACTAATCTTTTATGGAAACTGGACCTACTGTATATTAAGTGAGCTTTACAGAGCATTAGCAAAACATCTCATACAGCTTTGGGGGTATATATACATATACAGCTCTGATAAAAAAAGAGAACACTTAAAAATGATGAGTTTCTTTGATTTTACCAAATAGAAAACCTAGTAATATAAACAAGAGGAAGATGGATGATCGCAAGCCATCAAATCAAGCTGAACTGCTTGGAGTTTTGCACCAGGAGTGGAATAAAGTTATCCAAAAGCAGTGTGTAAGACTGGTGGAGGAGAAAATGCCAAGATGCATGAAAACTGTGATCACAACCAGGCGTATTCCATCAAATAATGATTTCTGAACTTGTTTTCTTGTTTTCTTTGCTTTATTTAAGGTCTGAAAGCTCTGCATCTTTTTTGTTATTTCAGCCATTTCTCATTTTCTGCAAATAAATGCTCTAAATTACAAGATTTTTATTCGGAATTTGTAAGAAATGTCCTCCGTAGTTTATAGAATAAACCAACAATTTTCATTTTACTAAAACACATACCTATAAATAGCAAAATCAGAGAAACTAATTCAGAAACTGAAGTGGTCTCTTATTTTTTTTTCCAGAGCTGTATACTTCATATAACTTGAAGAAAATGTTTGCAGTATATGCAGTATATCTTAACCCTAGGTATTTAGTCTTAGTAAGGTTTGGTAAAGTGACAATAGATAAAAAAACAGATGTAACTATAAAATACTTCTATTTGTACTGAATTACTGTATCTTTTCTGTTCTGCCATTTTCAGCTTTAGGGTGACTTGGTGAATTAACCTGGCACGGTCTATGTTGTGTAGAACAAAGAGGATGAACAATAGCAGGGTTGGCTGTTAACAAGAGCACCACTATGATAGTGTAATTGGTATGCAGATTGATCCTTATGGAATGTTGGCAATACTTTGCAAGGATAGATAATAAGTTACAAGCAGGTTTATCTTAGGTACTGGTAGGAAGGATGAGTTCTCAGGTGATGATGAAAAGAAAAATAGTTGAAAAGTTGCCAGTGGAAACCATGGGTTGGGAGGAACAGAGAAGGGGGGGGGGGATCAAAGCCACTTATAAGTTATGTTATTTAAAAAGTCATGACTCCACTTCATAAGTCTGTTGCTATGTTCACATGTACTGATATTTTCATGGTAGTTATGGCGAGAATAATGAAACTGATTGAGAAAAATGGTGGTAATAATAATAATTAGAAGCTTAATAGTTAAAAAAAACTGCAATGGACTGAATGTAGTTGAATGTAGTTGTGAGCAGCTGGTCAAAACCTTAATCATGAGAAATGTATTTCTTCTAATGTACAAACTACTGTTGAGTTCTTTGGTATAAAGTTCTGCAATGTTTATCTGGACTGTGTTCATGTCGCTAGTTGAAACTGGGAATGTTGGAAACAACACTCAGTTCCTTTACTTAAGGGACCTATTTGTATACCCTACTGTACTGTTGTTTGTTTCCACTTTTTAGATACAAAGTTGTACCTTTGAGGGCACAATTTCAGTATTCTGACATATTATTAATAAATAATTACGTGTACAGTACATCTTTTTCTCATAGTGCAGTTTCCTAATGAGTTATATTGTTTTTGTCATTTTTTTGCCGTTTTTCTGTAAAATCTACCAGCAATAAGATAGCAATCATCAACCCAGTCTCATTTCCCATGCGTATGAAATGGTACGCAAAACTAAACACTGGCAAGCGTACTCATATACACGCATAGTGCTGCGTACACATGCTACGCTGCTATTAAGTATATGTAAAGAGCGAGAGAGAGTATAGAGAGACTAAAACATAGCGAGAGAGAGAGAGAGAGAGAGAGAACGAGACAGAGGACGAGAGAGGCTGAAACATAGCGAGAGAGAGAGAGAGAACGAGAGAGAGACTGAAACAGCGACAGAGAAAGAACGAGAGAGAGGCTGAAACATAGAGAGAGAGAAAAAGAGATTATTATTATTATTATTATTATTATTATTTAGAGAGAGAGATACTGAAACATAGCGAGAGATTATTATTATTATTATTATTATTTAGAGAGAGAGAGATTATTATTATCATTAGTAGTAGTAGTAGTATTCTTGAGAGAGAGAGACAGAGAGAGAGAGAGAGAGAGGGATTATTAATATTATTATTTTTATTATTATTCATTAAAACATTTTGAGACAGAGAGAGAGCTTATTAATATTATTATTTTTATTATTATTTATTTAATGTTTTTGAGACAGAGAGAGAAAGATTAGTAGTAGTAGTAGTATTCTTGAGAGAGACAGAGAGAGATTATTAATATTATTATTTTTATTATTATTCATTTAATTTTTTTGAGACACAGAGAGAGAGAGAGAGAGAGAGAGAGAGAGATTATTAATATTATTATTTTTATTATATATTTTTTGAGACAGAGAGAGAGAGAGAGAGAGAGAGAGAGAGAGATTATTAATATTATAATTATTATTTTTATTATTATTCTTTTTTTGAGATAGACAGGGATTATTATTATTATTATTATTATTATTATTATTATTATTATTATTATTATTATTATTATTATTATTATTTATTCACTCTTATTTGTATAAGCTGTTTTAAAATCCTGCTTATGAAAACAGACAAATAATATCTTTAATTACAGTCAAAAATGTGTACCGGGCGGATTGTGTTCATAACAGTTCGCGAGAGGAAATGCATCACCATAGAAAGCCAGTATAAGGAGCAAAGATGGCCTAGGGTGCCTCTTTTCTAGTGCACTACATCTGTCACATCCTCGCTTTATGACACCTCCGGAAATAGAACCATAGCGCGATTTTCCCTCCATCAGGTGAGTGAAGTAGCATGGACACCTTCATAAATTGAAGCTGTTTAATCACAAAAACACGAAACTTTAAATAAAGTAGTGAACTCTCAGTTAATGTAAAGTTAAACCAAATGAAAACAAATGAGTAGAAGCTTGCTTTAAAGTCCCGAAAACATATAAGCAATGTAAAATGCCCCCGAGCTAGTCATATTGTTAGCTTACTACTAGCTCGGGGGCATTTTACATTGCTTATATGTTTTCGGGCTTTCTATGGTGATGCATTTCCTCTCGCGAACTGTTATGAACACAATCCGCCCGGTACACATTTTTGACTGTAATTAAAGATATTATTTGTCTGTTTTCATAAGCAGGATTTTAAAACAGCTTATACAAATAAGAGTGAATAAATAATAATAATAATAATAATAATAATAATAATAATAATAATAATAATCCCTCTCTGTCTCAAAAAAAGAATAATAATAAAAATAATAATTATAATATTAATAATCTCTCTCTCTCTCTCTCTCTGTCTCAAAAAATATATAATAAAAATAATAATATTAATAATCTCTCTCTCTCTCTCTCTCTCTCTCTCTGTGTCTCAAAAAAATTAAATGAATAATAATAAAAATAATAATATTAATAATCTCTCTCTGTCTCTCTCAAGAATACTACTACTAATAATAATCTTTCTCTCTCTGTCTCAAAAACATTAAATAAATAATAATAAAAATAATAATATTAATAAGCTCTCTCTCTCTCTGTCTCAAAATTTTTTAATGAATAATAATAAAAATAATAATATTAATACTCCCTCTCTCTCTCTCTCTCTCTCTCTCTCTCTCTCAAGAATACTACTACTACTACTAATGATAATAATAATCTCTCTCTCTCTAAATAATAATAATAATAATAATAATAATAATCTCTCGCTATGTTTCAGTATCTCTCTCTCTAAATAATAATAATAATAATAATAATAATAATCTATCTTTTTCTCTCTCTCTATGTTTCAGCCTCTCTCTCGTTCTTTCTCTGTCGCTGTTTCAGTCTCTCTCTCGTTCTCTCTCTCTCTCTCGCTATGTTTCAGCCTCTCTCGTCCTCTGTCTCGTTCTCTCTCTCTCTCTCTCTCGCTATGTTTTAGTCTCTCTATACTCTCTCTCGCTCTTTACATATACTTAATAGCAGCGTAGCATGTGTACGCAGCACTATGCGTGTATATGAGTACGCATGCCAGTGTTTAGTTTTGCGTACCATTTCATACACATGGGAAATGA
The DNA here is from genome assembly GCF_023375975.1 of Astyanax mexicanus. NCBI lineage: Eukaryota > Metazoa > Chordata > Actinopteri > Characiformes > Acestrorhamphidae > Astyanax > Astyanax mexicanus. Next base: position 53,186,496 of record NC_064409.1, read on the forward strand.
GACTGGGTTGCAATCATAGGTGTGAAAGAATAATTCTTATGTAGGCTGAGCAGGAAAAGCTATTAGCTCTCATATGCTCTTTTCATCTCTTTTTTCTTCTCCATCCCTGACTGCCTTTGTTTCTCTTTGTTACCTTTTCTGTCCTAAGACGGAGCAGGTGGTGTTGTAAACTTTCCCTGCATGTGACAGACTGAAGCGCTTTCTCTTTAATACCACACACACACACACACACACACACATGCTCAGTCGGTGTTTGGTGTGGTGAAGCAGCTGTTTTTTGTGATGTTAGAAAAACAGAGCCTCTGATTGAGAGGTAACCCTTTCCTCTCCTGCAGCTTTTCCCTGACGTTCCTCGGGATTGGTGGGAAATGCAGGTAGAGAAAGAGTAGGAAGTCCTTCCTATCCCAGGAATCAATATGCACGGCTGGACGAGTGGTCATTTGTATTCTATAGGTGCGGAGAAGATGGGTGGGGGAGGGAGATACAGGAGTTAGAAAAGCAAAGGTTAATTTCATACATCAACTTCCATCTGCATATTTTTTCCAGCAAGTGTGGTGTGGCCTTTGTGCTATTTCGCTCTGCTGTTCATATTTGACTGACAGCGGAGAACAGCTGAGATGGCTAGCGAAGGTTTTTGGCTTACGATGTCTACAATACCCGCTGAAATCGGTCAGAGACTGATGTAAACACTTTGAGGTAAGATGTATTCATACCTTATTTATGTGAATACGTTAAATTAAACTAATAGATTTTTATTTTTTATATAAATATCCCTGAAACTAATTGAACAAGCGCCTCTTCACTGTAATGCTACACGCGCATTGCGGTGTTACTTTACGTCGAGAGTGACTCTTTTTTTTTTTCCCGCCACACAACTTTCCTTTTAGCAAAACTGCTAGCGTAGGGAGCTAAGTGTAAAAAGTTAGTCAGGCCAGAGGATGACAGCTCTCTATCCAGCAGGTGTAATGTGTCCTCGGCGAATGCTAAAGTGCTAAACATCGGTAACTGAATCCGCACAGGGCCGGAAGAGCTCCAGCCCGAGACGCTATTGTAGCGCACCGTCAACAAAGCAGCAATCTTCCGTTTAAGCCTGTGTGAGACTTCCTCAAGGAAACCATCAAATATTCATACACTGCTCGCCTCCTTATTTACTACGGCCCTGTTGCTTTTGCCATTCAAATCCTACATCACACATAAAAAGGGTGCATTTTTATGATATCATTGTAGCGGCCGGCCTTTCACCTGCGCCCATGTCCTTACACAGCGCTACATTAACTAGCGTGTAGGTAATTTGAATGCTAACTGAGGGAGATTAGCTGTGGGACGGGTGGGAGCGGAGAATGGAAGTTATTTCTTGAATAATCCATTTTGATATGCATCTGTGTTCCTGTAAGAATTGTGTTTCTTATCAGAAAAATGCAAGGGAGGGAAATAAACCTCCCGCTGTAGCCTATTCCAACAGCCTATTTCTGTTTCACTTATGGATTTACTGCTTCTGCTCTTCTCTAGATTGGTGGGGGGAAGTATCTTGTATCAGGGCTTGAGTAATTTTTGCAGGCCTTACGCTTCTTTTTTTCTTCTGGTAAATTTGTCACATTCACAAAATATATGTATTTTTTTCATAATATATCTGTGTTTTTTTATTTATATTTTTGTTTGTTCTTAACAGGCTTTAAAGCCCCCTGTTTGCAATAATTAGGTAATCTGTGTTTTTCTGAAGCTGCAGGACATGTTTTGTTCTCTCCTAATTGCTAACGCATTTTGCGAACCAGTAAACAGCAGAATATTTATCATATTTAACTGCTCACAGTAAGAGGGCTGATTTAAGATCAGTTTTCATCTTCATGAATATGTTTATAAGGACAAAGAGCAGGCGATCCTTGCTTATGAAGCCTCACTGTAAAAACAATACAAAAAGAAATATATAACACATTTTATAAGATTAATGAAAGCATGATTTGGAATCAATCATTATTTTAAATCACATGTGATTTTTAATCATTTACCAGGCGTTTTTCTACACTTACCTGACAGAAAAACAAAGAAGACTTAGAGAATAAAGTCATAATAATTTGAGATACAAAGTCCTAATGACCTTGTATTAAAAAATACATTTATAATATTTTAAGAATAACATCACAATATTTAGAGTCATTATTTAGAAGAAAATCCTAATATCTTATAAATTATAGTTGCAATACCTTTTATAAACCATATGCCATAATATTGTGACTTTCCTTGTACTGATGGGACTTTTATGTTGCAGCTGTATATTTATTTTGTTGAAATATTACAATTGTTTCTAAAATTATATATTTTTCTTGAAAATATTATAAAGGTGCACTGGTGCCCTGATGCATAGAGACTATCGATCAATGTTTGCAAATTTATTCCACAAAAGAAATCAGAAAAGAAAACAGAAAAGAACTAATTCTAACCTAAGAAACCTGTAAAGCATTACTTATTTACTTGTCTTTTACTGAAAATTTACTGAGGAGTTTATTAGGAACAGTATCTCAGGTCTCTTCTTGCTCTCAACACAGCTTTAATTCATTGTGGCATGTATTCCACGAGATGCTGGAAACATCCATGCTGTGTTCTACCACATCCCAAAGGGGTTCTATTGGATTCATATCCGGTGACTAGGAAGTCCACCGAACAACACTGATCTCATTGTTATGTTCATGAAACCAGATTGAGATGACTTTCTGGTGTATTATCCTACTGAAAGTAGTCATTATAAGATTTGTTAAACGTTATAAGTCATAAGTTATAAGTTGTAAGTTTAAAGTTGTGGTCATTAAGGGCTGCACATGGTCAGCAACAGTATTTGAACAGGCTATGGAACTTAAATGATGATTGGTTGGAATTTATGTCACAGTGTGTCATAAAATTCCCCACTATACAAAATATACTACATATATAAGCTATAAATATACAATATATATTTATAGCTTAAATATATATATACTAAATATACTATAAAATATACTATACAAAGCATCTATTAGAGACAATCATGCCACACTAAAAATCACTGGGATCATATTTATTTACTCCCCATTTTGGCTGATGTAAAGTTTACCTGAAGCTTCTTACTTGAGTCTGTAGGATATTTGCACTGCATCAAATTATTTAACTATAGTGTATATTTTTCTTCCTTAGCAAAATATAATAGAATCAGGACTCATTCGCTAATGTCTTCTTAAGAATAAACAAAAAACCTTTTCTCTACATTTCTCGTTTACGTTTCTCACTTTTTGTTGTAATGTGAATCTTTCAGTTATTTTATATTGCATATATAATATATTTTATAGTCAGTTATTTATTTTTATTTTATTATTTTATATTGTATCAAAATCTCAAGATGAATGGAACAATGGAAATGACCTTAAATAAAAGCTTTTACATTTATACTGCTGAAATTTAATATGTTTTTCCTTCTACTGTAAAGATAAAAAAAAATCCTATGAATGTCCTGGTATTGAATCCTGTCTCTCTTTGCGCTGGTTCTGATGGTGGTGTCTGTTCTGTCCCTCTGGTCTGGGAGATGCTGTCAGCACCACGTCCGCTCTGGCCCAGCTCTCCAGCGCCTGTCACACCCACACAACTGTCCGAAACTGTGCGAGAGTAGAGGTCAGGAGGTCAGTGTTAGTGACGAGCATTTTGACACTAAAGGTCACCAGAGGTGAAGTCTTTCACTCAGTTATGGCACTGCTCACCACACTGTGCCCGACAGCTCCACGACCCAGAGCTTTAACACTGGACCCCACTATCAATCTCTCAGTCAGTCCAGGAATAACACTGTTACACATGAAGCGCCTGAGAAACGATTGAAAAAAAAAGAGGATGGAATTATCGGCTTTGAGAAAGTGACACCTGCTCTCCTTTCCACAGAAATGTAGGTTAAGGTGTGTGAGTGTAAGTGTGCGTAAGAGCGGATTTGTGCTTTTAGTGTGCGGTCGTGGCCGAGACGCAGAGCTGCGGTCGCTATATTGTCTGAGGTTGAGGTTTAGAAAACCTGTGTCGGCACTTTGGCTCCTTTTTTCCTGTCGGGGGAGAGGATATGAGGCACGTCTCTTAAGTGGAACAATAAATTGTGCTGTTTGCTCACCAAACAATAGTTTTCTCCATCACACCTCCTCCAGCCACACACTCTCTGTCTACTACACACACACAGAGCGCTCGGCAAAATAGCATCAATACCTTTGATTTGTAGTTTTAGCGCTATTGTTAGATAGAAAAACTGAATGATGAATGTTATTTGCTGTTACTCTTTCGAAAAAGAAAAAAAACATGAATCTGAGAAAGTGTGCAGGTTTTATATCCAGAGATGTGCTTTATATTTACATTACATTTGTCAAATGTGCCATATTTTATTAAAATAGGAAACAGGACACAGTAGTCCAATCAAATCAAGCTTTTCTGATTTGCCTTCTAAGTTCCACTTCATCTTAAGTGTTGTAATAAAATTGTTATTACACATTAATAACACATCATGCTATAATTATGCTAGAACTACTGATGATACCTTGACTGTAACAGATGGATTCCTGAAGTACAGCTAATATGTATTGACACCTGTTATTACACAAGTTAATACCGATATATAGAATAGCCTTTTTTCATGTGATTATAAACAAGTAATAACAGGTACATATTTGTCTTTATTTGATCTGCTGTTGTGGTGCTAAGATACACCTGTGTAACAACTTGATCTTAAAATGAAACTTAATCCACATGTGTAATTACACAATCTGTACTCTTATCATCTGTAACAGTGAATACATCATTACATGTAATCTATCATTACATGGTAATTACATAGACTACTATATATATATATAAGTATAACTGCACATATATAGATACTCTTAATATAAAGTGGAACTGTTTGTTAAGGTACTCATGAGTCAGAGCTTCACAAACTTTCTTTATTAGTATTTTGTATTATTAAAAAAA
>NC_064409.1:53193957-53273957 GCF_023375975.1 Astyanax mexicanus
TATAGAAAAAAAGAAAAAGTCTTCAGTAATTTATTGTAATTTTACTGAACAATTTGGTTGTTAATTCATAAAGAATTCTATTTTTCATTTTCAAATGTTGTGAAAATGAATAAAAACGGGAAAAAAAGGTTCAGAGGTGAGTATCAGCGAGACGGACTGTCCTCAGTTATCTGCCCCGGCCTGTGTGCACAACACGAGTAAATAAGGGAGATGTGTCCATACTGAACACACTGTGACAGCACATGAGGGCGGCAAGCAGTTAAAGAAGAGACAAGGGCTCTTAAATGAGCTCATTCACACACACACACACACACACATACACACACACTGTCTCACACACACTCTCTCTCACACACACAGTGAGCTCATATAGAAAGGAATCTGAAGATGGTCCGACACATGCAGGTTATTTTTGTTATCTCTCTTCATTAGTCTAGAAAGGGCATGGCAGGAGTGCAAACACATAATGCACCCACACACACACTCACACGCTCAGACACACACACACACACACACACACACACACACACTCATGTACTGAACTGAAGGTCAGGAGTATCAGTGACTATTTCACTCCTCGTTCAAAAGGTCATAAAATAGTTCTTTATAAATATATTTTAATATTCTGCAGGATGTACTAATATTAGCCAAACTCATTAATGTAATTGATCTGCTCTAAATAAATTTAATTACATGCAAAATATAGTAATGTCATTTAATACAGTGCGTTCTGTTAACAACACCAAACCTCTGCCCAGAGGAATCGTAGAGAGAAGAATATAATTACAGTATACAGTAGCCTGTCTAGTAGTTCATTATATTTTAGACATCACTGAGAGATATTTATACATTATTTCTTTAATCCCTTTGGTTTAATATTCAGTTATTCATTCTACTTCTTACACTTTTAATATTAAACTAAGAATCTTTCATTTTTCCAAGTTATTTTTTTTTGTCAGAATCAGAATCATAATACAGTTCCATAGTTAATAGGTAACTATGCAATAATTATGAATCTCCCCTATTAACTACCAGAGAGTACTGAGTAATTACTCAGCATGTAGTACTGAACTAATGATTGTAGTAGTTCACTATTAACTATTAACTAGTTCACTTAATTACTGCTGAAGAACTACTTACTAATTATGTCACCTTCATAGTAGCCACTCATTAATTACAGCTCATGCCATGAATAAGTTTATATGCTTATAGAAATAGTTTATAGTTGACCATAGACTATAGTTGAATTTAGCAGTTTCTTCACAGGAGGGCAGAAGTAGCGCTCATTTTTAAAAATGAGTGAAATACACCCGCAACGAATTGCAGTCAGAACTTGAATGTACAAAACAGTTTCAACTTATATAGCGCCTTTCTAGAAACCCAAGCACGCTTTACAATTTACATGTTTTTACACACAAGCACATTACATCCAAACACCGGTGAGAAGCGGCAGCCAATAGCGCACAGCGTACTCTCAACCGGAAACGACCGTCCACCTAGAGGACTGCATCGGGCACTACAGCATTTACCCAGGACAGAGTGCCAATCCATATCTGGGCACACAGTCATACATGCATTTACACACACACACAAACTTACATACATACCACACACTTTTACACATACACACCAGATAAATTGAGAGTGTTAAATTATTCTGGGCAATTTAGAATATCCAATTTTTTACCTGATCTCCATATTTTTGGACAGTAATGAGTTTACTCTCATTATTGTAATTTCATGATTATTTTTTTAGTTATATCATCTGATTGTTTAGTTTTTCAATTATATGGTTTTAACGTACACTTACAGGAGTCCAACATCATCCAGCTCTCATTCTTTCATTATCTTCCTCACTCTTCTAAAGAAGCAGAAACTTTTATTCATTATTAAGACTGTTATATATGATTATACTCCTGAGGGATTCAGAGTTCATTGCAATATCAAACCGCTTGGAATGATCCCTTAGTCAGAAGTTTGGTCTTTGTGGTTTGTTATGAACGTTGATGGAAGGATTTTAGGCACAAATAAGGAACTAAAAATGCTTGGGTGTAGATATCAGAGCTGTGCAGTGAGAGTTTTAGTGAGAGAGTTAGGATGGGTGCATCTAAAATAATAGAGATGATAGAGTGGATTCTTACATACACACACAAAGACGCACACACATATAATACACAGACATGTAGGCCCTGATCTGTGTGTTTCAGAGTTTCAGAGCTTTAGCTATCTGTGCTTTAGCTGCGCTGACGGCTCGGAGAGGGGAAATCCAGCCGTGCCCGCACTTTAGATAAACCCCCCTGCTCTCGCTGTCGTCTCCGGCCTTTTGTCTCGGCCGCGCGCTGGTGTTTTTGTGTTCGTTATCACTCCGCACGCTTGTGTGTGACTCGCAGCAGAGCTGTGAAACACTGCGACTGAACCCAGGGCCATTTAACAGAGTGAGCGGAAGTTAATTACGCACTCGTATAATTTGTTTATCACAAACGCAGACACTTAACTCTTTTCGAATGAGACCGATTTATTCTGGAAATGAGACTTTAATTATATCAATAACGGCATTAATTATCTCGCCTACGCTCGGCTGTACAGTATAGCGCACGGCCGCCTCTGTCTGTATATGAATTGTACAGTAAACAATAATGGCCCATAAATTAATGTGCTTAGTAGCTATAAATAGTCATTGTTTACGGTAGATGCATGCACGTGAAAGAGCTAGTGTATGTAATTGCGGTGTGTAGTTAATCCTATACAATAGCCATTGATGTCCATCTGTCAGCGCAGTGAATGTACTATATTTCACACAGCGCTGTGCCTGTGTGTGTGTGTCTGAGTGTGTGCTTGTGAAGAGATCCAGTGCAGAGGTCCAGTGCTGTGTTAGGGCACAACAGTGGCCGGTTGAGGTACTGCACTCAAAGTTACACACAAAGTTATTTAGAGTGTGAAATGGTGTGAATTTTTTTTATTGTACAAAAAAAAAAATATATATACAGTATATCAAATCTAAACATTATATATATGGTAATTGTTTTTTTTTTTTTGGTGTAGTAAAATAAGCTCAGATAGATGGTGTCACAATTGCTGGACGAATAAATAGGATTTAGCTTAAACAACAATGTTATGAACACAGCAGAAAAAGATCAGTGTGGTCAGAGTGTTGTGGTCACCATATAAATTATAATACTCCGCCTCTGTTTGAAGGCACTAAATGTACAGCATCCACCAAAACGTCTGTACATATGCTCTTTCCGTAAAGAAGGGGAACCAACACCATAACACTTTTAATAAGAATTAGCATCAGGAGCTTGTGATCACACTCAGGTGTGGATCAGAAACAACTGGATTGAGACCAGAGGATTTTTTTTTAATGTTTTTTTTATTTTATTTGAGTTAAACTGCTGATAAGGAGCAGTTTAATCTGCTATATTAGCCAGATAACACTAATTACCACAGCTACAAACAAACACTGTCTTTGCTGTTCCATGCTGTTTACACACGCGGCCTATGCTGCATTCACTACTTGCAGCCGAGCAACTCTGTCTACTGTGCAGACATCTAAACTGCACAACCTATTAAAAGCACTGTGTTTGAAAGTGCAGCGTTTCAGCGTTCTGTGTTAAAACAGCTTCACACTACGCAGATATTTGTGCTGGAGAACAGAATCTTCTCGCTATGTTTATTTTCTTGCTCAGATTGCACAGTTCTGACATTACCTTTGAGAGCCAGGTGCACTCATCACTCTGACTTTGGCGGATTGCTAGTTCAATGATGCAGCTACCTGGATGTGCACCTGTGTTGACAATTCACTGCCAAGATAGCAATGAACATCTGATGGTTGACGTCTAAATTGTTTTTAGTCGTTGCTGTTGCTAACAATGCAGGTGCTAGCCGTGAAAATAGATGCTGAGTGTTGAACTGTTGCAGATGTGTTAGATAGCAATGAGCACCTTGTGCAGGGTGCAAGATAGTATTAAGTACTAAGAATGTATATAAAACATGTAGTAATGTAAAAATATCAAAACTGATCTTTTCATCAGATCTCAACCGTAATCTTTTCTCTATCGCATTTCTTTTTTAATCTCTTGAATGTTAAGTGCAGCAACAGCTACAGAAGGATCTGAATCACTCTCCATTTGAATGGTTTTCTGAAGACCAGCCTGAGCGATTCATCAGTCAAGCACATCGCTTTCCCCTGACCTCATCTATACCAGTAATCTGCACCTCCTGTTGTCATTTCTTTACGTTATTACCAACCCGTCTTCACCTGTGACTGGAGGCTTCCACCTCTCCTCCCCTCTGCCGCTCCCTCGCTCTCTGCTGGGTGACCCCTTTCTATAGGGCCTATTGAATGGCTACATGAGGAAGCTAATGGCCGTGTCATAACGCCACTGAGCGCCCTGATTGATCTCAGTTCATTAAAAGCCAGTGTTGAGATACTATCAGTGCGATCTGTCATTCAGCACTCAGATTAGCCAGACCCAAAGACTCCACGCTGAGAGTCCAGTGCAGGAGGCCCTTTACTAATTTACTAATACTGAAAGGACACTTTACAGTGTGTGGATTTGCACCTTTATCATGTTCAGTATAACAGAATCCATTTGAATTCTGTGCATAGCTTTTAAGCAAGGAACTAAAAGTATTGTTTTGAACCCTTAATTGTAAATTGTAATTGTAAAATTAAGTGGATGATTTTGGGTAAATGGACAGCTCAGTGGTTACAGCTTGTCCAGAAGTGTGTGTCCTTTAGTGATGACTCAAAGTGTGAACTTCTTGATTGTAGGGAGAGCCAACCGTCCTCAGACATTAAATCAGTAAGACTGAGGCCAAGCTGGTGTAGATACTATCTCCAATTTTAAGATGTAACAGGAAGTGACAACATTTGTGTGGTATTTTATTGTTAAATCTAGAACAAGGCCAACTGACACTGCTTGCTTGATTATGAACTTGCCCGTCCCCCACACAGCAACATTTCACACAGTAAAACTTCCTTATTTTGCCATTTACGTATATATCTGTTTGACCTTATGTCTTTATGTAAACTGATAATAAATTATGTATTTATTGTATTTGGGAAGAGCAGACTATTCCCATGACGTAAAATATCTGTACTGTATTTGTGTTACTGTATTTCTCTAAATGCAGAAAAAACATATCATGCTTAATAATAATTTGGGTAGATTTAGTCTCAGATTCTATACTTGGTTATTGTTTATGTATCAGCATCAGCAGATGTTTGGAAAGCCCACATTTCTCTAAATATCATACTCCATCACTTTCAACTCTTTATATTTCAACTCTTTATATTAAGTGACACTAATAACTGTGTACTTACACATTAATAACCAGTCAATAACAGTGTAACTACTGGTGATGTTCACTGATTCACTATCATACATGGAGTACAGTTCTACAATGTGTGTAAACTGTGTGTATTAAGTTTAACTTGTGCATTTCCATAGCTGGAACCCCATATTCTGAATAGTATGGTTATAAATGAATAAATATATAAACTATACAAGATGATGGCCTGAATAGTATTTGCTGCTGCTTTTTGTGCTACAGTTGCTGTGTAATTGCATTATAAATATATGTAATGACATGTTTATTACATACATCACATTTGAACTACTGTAATCCATCTGTTAGATGTACATCCCAAGTAATTAAACTGTTATTACATGAAGTGAAATGTGTAATTGCACAGTTATTAAATACATTTAATATTTAAGTGGAACTTTTCCCCTTTTTTCTGAATGCTTTGACTAATAACGAAGTATTAATCAATTAACCAATTTACGTACATATGTGTAGAATGATGTTCGGTCAGAACTGCAGTGTAGAGTTAGTACTAGTCCCTTTCATTAGGACTGTTAGATTTCCCTGATTTGGGACAGGAGCACTCTCTGTGTGTGTGTGTGTGTGTGTGTGTGTGTGATCTCAGTGTAATCAGTTAAGCCAGCTGACAGAGGCGTGCACATTATTGTGTTATCTGTATCAGACGCAGGGCTGTGTCCATGTCTCTTTGCATGATGATGGGCCTCAGAAGTGGCGAGCAGCGTTAATGGCTTTTTAAATGTCACGGAATGTCACGGAATGATAAAACGGGAATCGGTTATCCCAGGTCGGAGTGATGATCATCTCTCCGTCAGCGTGGAGCACTCGTTCACTCGTTCAGCCGCTCTCTCCTTCCTCCATTCTCTCTCTCCTTCCTGTCCCTCTGCGTGGAGCAGGTGCAGCCCAACTTCCTCTACTGCTGATATCAGCATGATTTTACACACACACACACACACACACACACAGGAAAGAGGGAAAGTGTGTGTGTGTACTTTTACTCAAATAGAGTGTCAGAGAGTAATCTTTCTTCTTTTTTACCTTTTATTTCTTTTCTGTTTCTTCTTTCTTCTTCTTTTTTTAATTTTCTCCTGTTTTGTGTTTTCTTTTTTAATTACATATTACTTTGTATTTCCTTCTATCTGTCCTTATTTATGTATTGCTTGCTTTGTTTTTTTTTGTTTTCTTTCTTTATATTTGTTATTTATTTTCTTTTATATCCCTCTTCTTTATGTCTTTCTTCTCTCCTTTTTTTCTCTCTCTCTCTTTCTCTCTCTCTCTGTTTCTCTGTCTCCTCTCTCCCCCTGTCTCTCTCTCTGTCTCTCTCTCTATCTCTTTTTCTGTCTCTCTTTCTGTCTCTGCCTCTCTCTCTCTCTCTCTCTCTCTCTCACACACTTTCTCTTTCTTTTGCTGTCTCTCTCACTTTGTCTCTGTTGCTCTCTCTCTCTCTCTCTCTCTCTTGCTCTCTCTCTCTCACACTTTCTCTTTCTGTTTCTGTCTCTCTCACTTTCTCTCTGTTGCTCTCTCTCTCTCTCTCTCTCTCTCTCTCTCTCTCTCTCTCTCTCTCTCTCTGTGGTTCATCATCAGATGTGTACATGCTGATCAGTGATCAGTATTGGCTGTAATCCTCCTCTGTCCCGCTGCTCTTCAGACTCAGTGTGCAGTGAGGGGCTGAGGATCAGCTGCTGATCTGAGATCTGTAGGGGAAGATGATGAAGAGTTCAGGCTATTTCACCTGATAGACAGTGAGAGTGAGGGAGCTGTTCCTGTGTCAGGCGCATTCTTTGAGTTACAGTCATACAGGATCCAGGAATAGATAATGATGAGCAGACAGTTATTGAAGGTTGTGTGACGGGTCAGTCTGTGTGTTTTATTTTCAGCTCCTGATATTACTGTATCTCCTGCACTGTCTGTATACTGTGTGAACTTTTCGATGCTTTTGGGTCATTATAAGAATACTGCGCCTTTTAGTGTCTCATAACTTAAAAAAGACGGGTTTTTTTCTTGTGAATATGTCATATTTATGAGATTTCATAATCGTCATCATATTTTGCAATTTTTCATAATTAATAATGTTCTGATACACTTTAGATTTTAAGCACTTAGATAATTTATTACCACTGGGTGGACAGCATATGCTTTTTCATAGCTAAGTATAAAGACGCTAACATCAATATTAATTTAAATGATTATTATTAATTCATTAATCAGCAGAAGTGTCTTAAATCCCTTCAGTGATTTCAATTCCTTTACTGATCCCAGCCACTGATGTCAAAAGTTACTTTCCCTAAAGGGGCGGAGTTATCCAAAGATGACAGTGTAGACAGGGAATTCTTGGATACGTTTAAATAGCTTGATTTGTTTATGAAATTAGCTAAATGGATAATTGAAATGCCTATATATATATATTTTAATAATCATAATTACTGAAAAATATATAATTAAAATATTAATTTCGCTTAAACATGCAGCACTGCAGACATAGCACACAAAGCCCACCCTCCACATAAAAGAAACCTGTATAAAAAGTAAATATATAAAAAAACTAAGGTACACAGTGTGTTTATTCAGAGTAAATCATGTTCATTAAAAATAGATTGTTATGTAGTGTGTGTATGATATTAAAACAACTATTCTACAGTTTTAAAAGAGGTGTTATATTGATATTGACTCTTTCAGTAAGAGTGTGTGTGTGTCCTGCATGGTCCTGTGGTCCAGATCCTCGCAGTGCTGCTGATCTCAGGTCTGTAAACAGAGCGTTATAAACACGGCGCTGAGACTGCGGCGCTACATCAGACGCATTAGTCCTCATTTATTAAACCTCCTTATGTAAATAAGCCTCTCCCTCACCTCATACACCAACCCCCCAGACCCAGCGCATTCTAATGGGTCCTGCACACACACACACACACTGCATTCTAATGGGCCTCACCACAATTAAAAGCACCAGGGGCCAGCCGGGGTCACGGGCACACTGCTGCCCATGACTCGCATTATGCAGGGTCTTCAAGCACACGCTAATTACTGAAGATGATTTAATTAATGGCACAGTGATACCCGGCACTTGTAATTAAGCCTCCAGATATGCATGTATTTCTCAGCGGTAAACTAGACCCACCATTAACACTTCCTTCATCAACACCTTCCTCTGCACGACACACACACACACTCACATACCAACTTAAAAAAAACATAAACCTTAATAAACACAAAAACTAAATAATCACATCTCCTCTCTAATATCTCCTCTGTATTTTTAAACAGCATTTAAAATGCACATACTGAATCATTTTAATCTGCATAATAAAGGTGACACACAAAAACCTTCTTTAAAAGGTAAAACATCTTTATCTGTTCACTTTCAATGGAGGTCAATGTAAAAAGTAATTTTGGTCAAATTCACAATGTCAGAGTTAAAAAGAGTTTGAAAAAACAACATACAAGGATTTTGCACAACAAGAATTACACACCAGCTGTCCTTCATGCTGTGCAAAAAATTATTATTAATTCTAATATCTAATGCAGGTGCATTATTTGCGACATCTTAATACAAAAGCATGACCATGTGAGACATGATGCAGTTTTTTTTATAAATGATGTATATATTAATCATACATAAAAAAAACAAAAAACAAAAACAAATTGAAGAATATACAAATTGAAGAGATATTATAAATATATTTCTGCTTCGGAAGCACCAGCTGGCCTTTGCACTGTCTCTGTCTCTCTGCACATTTCATGATGAGTGAATGAATAAAATAAAAAATAACATTATTTTTAATAAAATAAATGTAATAAATGTTTAATAACTCTTTCAGGTACACACACACAACTATAAACTAACCCACATCTGGGTTGTAATTGTTGTAGTGCAGGTTAAAGATAAATTTCTTTCTAAATTGTTTTCTCTAAGCAATACTGTGCATTAAGCTTTTTTGGGTGCCATACAGGTTATCATACCATCAAATAAATACATGTGTGCATTGGACTGGTGAAAACATCAGTTAGCGCTTTTCCACCAAAATAATTCCTGGTGCTCCTGGTGCTTTTCAGTGAACTAGCTGGCATTTGGGCCAGTTTTAGTGGAACAGAGAATACATGGCTTGTTTGAATACGATAGCATGTTTGCCTCCCAGCACTGGGGTCTCACTGGGGTCTCAGCATCTAGGTTCAAGTCCCAATCTGGGTGGAGTAAATTGTAAATTGGATACTCTATATTAATGCTGGAGCTACACCCAGAAAAAAATCTAAAGGCTTAAAACTGCTGTAAAGCTTTAAAAAAAGAAGTTTGCAGGGCTAAAACCTTTGTTCTGTGTTGAGAAAATGAGTATAATGTTTCCAAATGAGCCAATTTGTTTTAGACTCACTTGAGAGCACCCTCTTGTGGCTCGAGAAACAGATTCCGGAACAGATTCTGAAGTGAGTATTCACTCTCCTCTCTAGAGATTCTCTGATTGCTCCTTGTTCCTGTACAACTAAACACACCCAAATACAGCTCGGGAAAAAAAATAAGAGACCACTTAAAGATTATGAGTTTCTTTGATTTTACCAAAATTAAAAAACCCTGGAGAAAGATGGGTGATCATAAGCCATTAAACCAAGCTGAACTGCTTGAATGTTTGCACCAGGAGTGGCACATAAAGTTACCCAAAAGCAGTGTGTAAGACTGGTGGAGGAGAACATGCCAAGATGCATGAAAACTGTGATTAAAAATCAGGGTTATTCCACCAAATATTGATTTCTCAATATGAATTCATAAATTCTTATGAGGTCTAAAAGCTCTGATTTTTTTTTTGTTATTTCAATAATTTCTCATTTTTTTGCAAATTAATAGCAAAATCAGAAACTGATTCAGAACTGAGGAGGACTTTTTTCCAGTCATCACGTTTTTTCTGTCATCACGGTTCGTACTGAAGAACCTACTATTCTTTGGTTTCAGCTGGTTCCAGAACCGATTTTTGCTGCTAGAAACACACTGAACAGTTTGAAATCATCAGAAATGAGAAAAAGGAACTTATAAAAGGTTTCTTATAGTAAACACCCTGCCTTAAATGGTTAAATTAAACATTTTCCTTCTTTTCTAAAAGACAGTGGAGTCCTATTATTACTGCATCTTGTGTATTGACTCGTCACATATAATTTCATAACGCCCAGATATCACCCATACACAGTGACCACTACTGAGAATCAGACCCCCGATCATACAGCACTGCTCACGTGTGTTCTCATGCTTTTATTAATGATGTACTTATGATGTAATTAATCAGCGGTAAAATGAGACGTGACTGGACAATGTTCATCAGTCAGATCATGAACAGATCATGAAGAGAATGTCGTCTCGTCTGAGATCAGTGATGTGGAGACTGTTGGTTCTGCTGAGTTCACACTGTATCTGTGGGTTCATGTACAGTAAGAGCAGTTGGGAAAAAGAGACAGTAATGTTGGGGGATGATCTGCTGGCCTCTGCGCATCACACCACTGCTCTGGATCTTTCAGCATTTATTCAAAAAGCATACAGACAACATTTTCTACTGTAGATCTTCCCCTACTGTAGAATTCTGCTAATGGCCCCTGTTCTGCTCAGTGTGTGTGTGTGTGTGACTGTCATATTCACACAGATAGGGAAAAAGTGTGAGAAAGAGAGAGAGAGAGAGAGAGAGAGAGAGAGAGTGAGAGAGAGAGAGAGAGAGAGAGAGAGAGAGAGAGCAAAAGACACACAGCCACACATACACAGGGATCTCTAGGGACAGTAAACAAACTGAGTAAAGTGTGGGGTTATTGGTGATAAAGTGTAGAAGCAGTGTATGCTAAACTGCCGCACTGCCTCACACACTCTGAGGAATTAGACTTCAACCCGGCTCTGAGAATCACTCACGGGACACACTCAGCTTAGGAAAACACACACGGTACTGTGGCACACAGGCGACAGTTTCCAGCACACAGACTGAGACACACACACACTTAGATTTTATTCACATGTACTAATTTGCTTTCAATGCATTTAAAAATTGCAACATAATGAAACACAATGAAATAAAAAATGTGACAGTGTGAGATGTAACAAGGCTCCTTTTGTAATTAAATTTTAAAAAGGACAACTGTTGTGACATCACAATGCAGACATATGTGTGCAGATGCTTGCTAATAAAATATATTATCAATTAATTAATCTAAATTAAAGCATTCTAATGCAAAAAAAAATCCATTGTGATGATGCACCTTGTTATATACATTTAAAGCAGGTGCATTGTTTGTGAAATCATAATACAAAAACGTGGCAGTGTTAGATGTGATGTTGCCTTTTATTAATTGTATGTAATGCAGACGCATTGGTTGTGACATCATAATCCAAGAATGTGGCAGTGTGAGATCTAAACCTTCTTTCTAATAATTTGATATAATAAAGCACCACTGTTGTGACACAATGCAAAAATGTGGCAATGTGAGGTGTAATGTTGCTTTCTAATATTTTTTTATCTAAAAAAAGGACCACTGTTGTGACATCACAATGCAGAAATGTGGCAGTTTGAGATGTAATAATGCTATTTTTTTAAATTACATGAAATAAAGGACCACTATTGTGACATCACAATGCAAAAATGTGGCAGTTTGAGATGTAACAATGTTTTTTTATTACATCTAAAAAAGGACCACTGTTGTGACATCACAATGCAAAAAATGGCAGGGTGAGACACAACATTGCTTTTATTATTTATATCTAATGCAGGTGCATTGTTTGTGACCTCATAATGCTAAATTGTGATAATGTGATGTAGCATTCAATGTTTGTGACATCATAATACAGAATATGTTACAATTTCAAATGCATTCTGTTAATTATGCCTAAAGCAGATGCATCATCTCTGGCATCATAATACAGAAATGTAACAATGTGAGACTTAATGCATTCTATTATTCATACCTAACACAGGTGCATTAGGATGATTTTTTTAAATAATTTGACAGTTTGTGATATTAATAAAAAATAAATTGCCAGTGTAAGACATGTGGAAGCATTCTGTAAATTACAGTATATCTAATGAAGCTTCGTTGTTTGATACATCATAATACATTAAAAAATATATATTATTACTACATGTATTGATCAGCCACATATCGTTTCATAACACATGCCCAGATGACACCCCCATACACAGTGACCACTAAAGAAAATCAGACACCTGATCATTCAGCACTGCTTATGTGTGTTTTTATGCTTTCATTAATGATGTACTTCACGCAATTAATTGGCAGTAAAATGAGACGTAACTGGATAATGTTTGGCAGTCAGAGCATAATCCAAAAATGTGATGGTTCAAAAGTGTGAGATATGATGATGCAATCTGTGATTTATAAATAACAAAGGTTAGTAAGCATTGTTTGAGACATCAAAGTACAAAAAGTACTTTTTTAATTAATGTACTTTTATATTTAATCACACATTTACAATCTGTGTTTAGAATCAAACAAAAGAAAAAGTTTACGTGTTTGTTTACAGTTCATTTCTCAAGTCAGACTATAATGTCTTCAGAAGCCCTGAAGACTGGCTTCAATAGGCCAAATCAATTCAACAAGACATTCACAACCAAAAGTTTCAAAGTTCGCATCAATTAAAGAATTTCACCTTTAAAGTTCACAGGCGGTTATCAGCTTTCTGTTTCTTCTGCAGCTTGTAACACACACACACGCACACGCACACGCACACGCACACACACACACACACACATGCAGACCGAGATCCTGAGGTGTTTGGATATTGTGTAGAGCAGTGTGGAGAAGGTCTCTCAGTGACAGAGTGCTGTGTGGTGAGTGTGTGTGTGTGTGTACTGATAAATGTGAGCTCACTCTTGTCACTTCCGAAAGAATAGCGCTCGTCTGAGCTGCCCTTTAAAACAGACCTGTACTTGATGAATCTTATCTTAAAGGGTGTGAAAAGATGAAGACTTGTATTCATCAGCAGAACATCCTGTCATCATCAGTTTGCACATCGCTGGAGTTTTTCTTCTCTCTTTTTTTTTTTTGTAAGTACCTCAAAAAGTTTGAAACTTTTTGGAAGCGAAAGCTTTTTTTTTTTTTTTTTTTTTTTTTTTTTTTAAAACCGCAGTAAACAGACGTTTTCATGCATTATGAGGCGGGACTAAACTGAATAAAATGCAGATTTACATCCAGAGAAGTTTAGACTGTGAACTCGCTGTGCTTTGTTAGGGTTTGGGATGTTTTTTTTTTTTAAGTATTTAATTCATGCAGAAACGAATTAAGTTCACTCAGTGCGTGACTTTTTTATACAGCTCTGAACTGCTGTCCATAGGAATAGTGTGTATTCTACAGGAGACTGACCTCTCAGCTTCACTCACTCAGCTTCAATCAATCTACTGAAATCAAACCCATCAGGTCACCTTTATTATTCGCAGTGAGAGAGAGAGAGAAAGAGAGAGAGATGAAACTGAACCTACTGCTATGAAATGCTTGCGTGCAGCTATATTTAGCTGCGCCATACGTTAACACATCTTCAAAAAATGCAGAGTTTTCACACCATGAAATTTTGCTGAAGTGCCATTAGACAGAAGTCGATATCAATGTTAGACTGCATGCCAAGTCATTAAAAAAGAGCCCTCCCCTGTCACACACGCTTTACCATTCACAAGTCAAGGGCGAAAGTGAACACAGCACATTCATATGGAATAGTTTTTTTGGGGGGGACTGTTAATGGAAAAGTTAGCAATTTAAGCTTTTTCTGCACTTTAGCATTAAACATTTTTTTAAGTATAGCACATTAATAGTACAGCTACACCTCTTTAAATACAACCAGGCTCAGATTTAGCATTAATTGCAGAATTATTTTGATGCCTTTGTTGAAGATCTGACAAAGTGTCTCGAGCAGGATGTGAAGATGACAAGGAAACATGGAGTTAAAGCTCCACTAGGGAGGATTTAGATTTTGTGCTCGTGGGCTACCACCACAATTGTAGAGTGTAATAAATGTTTCAGGCGGATTAGTTTCTCTTTCTCATTTTCTGGCTTTCACAGACATATTCTGTCTCTTTCCAGCTTCTGCCAGTGTGTCTGTATGTTAGTTTGTAAAAAAATGAACCAGTAGTGCTTGTAGAACTGTTAGAACTAAAGGTCGGAAAGCAGGTCGCAGTTCTCGTGAGCGTGCAGCGCTGCAGTGAGTTGTAATTTTACTTCTTTAAAAATATCAAAAATCAAGAAAATCCTACCTAGTGCTGCTTTAAAGGATATGGGGAAGCGACAGTACTGGTAGCTTCATTCAAATATTGTTGTAAAAGACATGGCGCAGTATTATGTTAAAGGTAAATTGATCTCTAAGTTATACCTTTTTTTAAATTGTGAGATATTATCATGTGAGTGAGGTTGAACACTGGCCAGCATGCGCATGGCAAGGCCTGATAGTGGGCGCCAGATGGATGGAACATTTCATTTCTGAAGTTGTGCAGAGATATAGCATTCCTAGCAGGAATACACCATAAAAGGCATTACCACCCAGAGTGGACAGCACAGTAGGGTGAAAATGATTGGGACCTGCGGTGTCTGGCTAAAATTGCCTGTGCAAACAGTGTCTGTAGCTTCTCTTCGACATGGCAAAAGTAATGGGACACATGGCATATGATTGTAAACTACTGCAATCACATGCTAACACCTTGTATCCTTATTGTGTATTGCTATTTGTACTTTTGCACTTATTTGTAGTTATTTATTTAACATTTTCTCACAATTTCATCATGAATACCCCAATAGAAAATTAGATTAAAACCTCTTAGAATTATATATTTTTATTCTTTCTTGTTCTATAAAGTTCCTGTTTTTGAGATACAGGGTTTTTTTTCACGAGACTGACAATATACTGTACATTTACATGGATCTCTCTTACTGAAGGGAGTTCACACAGCTCAGCGTTTTTAAGAGCGCGGTCTCCCGCCAACATTTCTCAGATGGCGCATAAGCAATCCCATTCCACAAATCAAGAGAGGAAGAGAAAAAAAAACAGACATATGAGTAATGATGATGACTAATCTATAACGTCATAACTCTGGTATTGTCGTGCTGTCACTTTTTCATAAGAGAGATTAAAATATAGTTGTGTTGATGGGAAGTAATTTATTAAAAAGTGCCATTAGGCTTATTTACAAGCCTATCCTGATCGCCTGCCAGTAATACCATTAACTGCACTGTTGAAACTCATTATGATATAAAATACACAATAGTAATTGTAAGGCAACAAAGGCAGGGATTTTTTTTTTTTTTTAGTCTGTGTCGTTCTGAATCTCAGCTTCTTGATGTGCGTGAGGTTTGTTGCTGTGGTTGTGGGTGTCAAGCTTATAAAGAGATAAAGAGATAAATAGATAAATAAATAAAGAGATAAATAAAACAACAATAGAGCTAGAAGCTGCTGTATTGTTTAAACAGCTACACTACACTAGACTAAAGAGCCTGATCAGCTCATTTTTTTTTACAGTAATACCCTCACATTACATCTATTTGAACTAGATCACACAGATCCAGCCTTTAGGAAATGATTAACTCTCCTCTTCTCCTCTTCTCCTCTTCTCCTCCTCTTCTCTTCTGTCTGGTACGGAGAGTTTGGTCACCCCGAAAGTGTTCATCTGACCCCTCGCTGCCGAAATGTCAGTGCAGTGTACACACAGCGCCGCGCAAAAACCAGCCCGCAGATTATCATCACTTCACACCGTGCTCTCAGCCTCTGTGTTTAATGTGATAATTAAAAACTGAAGCCAAATATTGAAGCAGAGATTAACCGGAGTCATATTTGTTCAGGGATTATGTGGAATTAGATTATCTCGTGTCAGAAATCTACAGATCTAAACCGCTGAACTCCAGGGCAGCTCTGTCACACTGATAAAAAAAGGGATGTATTACATTTACTTCATTTAACTCTTTCAGACATGAATTATCTCCAGTGATGGAAAAGTGAGAATTGTAAGAATGCTGTTTTATGTCTGTAATGCACAGAAAAGAAAACTCATATTTTTCTATATTAGATATTATGATCTAATATATTAGATATTCATATTATTATAAAATCTAAGAGTACTATAAAATCTATATAGCAAATACATCCAAGTAAGTAAAATATCGTCGCTGTCCAATGAAAAACACTTGTCTCCAAAACAGCAA
Organism: Astyanax mexicanus; assembly: GCF_023375975.1. Taxonomy (NCBI): domain Eukaryota; kingdom Metazoa; phylum Chordata; class Actinopteri; order Characiformes; family Acestrorhamphidae; genus Astyanax; species Astyanax mexicanus. Next base: position 53,210,437 of record NC_064409.1, read on the forward strand.
CTTTACAGGAGAGAGAAAAAAAGAGTTTATTTCAGGTAATTCTGAAGAGTTTCTATTGGTCCGTTCATCAAGAAATTTGGTCACAGTGTGAGGGACAGTTTGTCTGTTCAAATTATGTAGTAAACTGAAAATCTACAGTGTTTTTCATTGGACAGCGACGATATTTATTTGTTTTCTTTTTTCATTGCATTGGAAGCCTGTTTGTAATATTTTATATTTCATATTGACCTTTTAATTTCATGAATCATCCCTAAACAGTAAAAATCGTGATTACAAAGTGTTCTAAATCATATTAAATAAGTAAAAAATAGCTGTAACTTTGCCTCAGTGGCTCTAGACCAGCTGTTCTTCCAGTGTTTTTTTGCAGTGGGCGGAGCCTAGCTCCTGCTTCTTTGGTTTATAAACTTGTTCATTGGCTGATTCATGGTCTATTCTGATGAACAACAGCTCTTAAATAGTGTTATGTGCAACAAAACATTTAAAAATAAGGGAAATACATGATATCCATTGTAATGGATGCAGGGTCTGAAAGAGTTAAATGTGCACATCATTACATTTCCCCATGCAGTAAATGAACGACAGTCACTGACAAAGCCGAGTAGTTTTTGACACTTTTGTACTGAACAAGCGTCTGCCCGTTTCACCAGGTCCTTTTCAGAAGTGCTCCAGTTCTAAACTCCCTCCTAATGAACTCCGATATGTTCAATATTTGCTCTCGCCCACATCTGCGCGATACAATCACAGAGCAAATAGTCACAACTGAACAGTTCATGCCCTGCACAAGGTGAGCTCTGCGGGGGGTGCAGACAGCTCACAAGCTCACACTCTCCCAGTCTGTCTGTCTGTCTGTCTGTCTGTCACACACAGGGCCATTATTAAGGAATTTGTATTTGACATACCTGTCAAGATACCGCAGGGCACCCATAAGTCTGTTAAACATTTCATTGCTGTCATGGGAAACCCTTCTCCATTTGTGCCATTTTCCAGTTTTTGACATGAAGTGAATTTAGAACTTTTTCTGGTACCACTTTAAAATAAGGCTCCTTTATAAAGGGTTCGTAAATAGTTTATAAAGGAAATCATTAATGGTTATAAATTAAGTTGTAAATACTTAAAAAACATTAATAAGCACCTACAACACATAAATAGGAAGAACAACAGTGACAATGATTTATTTTACATATCTAATAAAATAGTTTAGTTAAAAAGTCAGTTTAGTTATTAAATATGTCATTATAGTTAAATGAATAACGTTATTAACAGAAATGTTAATGATGACTGATGCAGATAAGCCTCTAGTAGTTAGATCTGATGTTTAACAGTATAAAAGAATGTGAAATCACTATTTGGTACATGGCAGGCCACTGTTGCCCTTTCTATGAATGTGTTGTAACTGCTTATCAATAGTTTATAACCTAATTAATAACGATTTATATATGCCTTTATAAACTATTCATAAACCCTTTGTAAAGGAGCCTATTTTAAAGTGGTACCCTTTGTCTTTCTTTACATTGTAACATTTTTTTATAGCAACCAATATAAATTCTGCCTTGGAATATAACATTTCTATTCAAATAATAACAGTCTTCTACTTTTTCAAGTGGCACATACAAATATGTATGTTCCATGATTGGAGCCACTCAGGGCAACATAAAAGTGTAAAAAAATATTTTTCTTCCTTCCCCACTTTTTCATCATTAATTGAGGTCACTTTGCTTAATCAGACACACTTTAAAGCAGCATCCTGCGGGAATTCAGAATCCCATGGTTTTTGGGGCTCCCCCTACAGTAAGAATGTTTAATTTACACTAAAGGACATTGTTTTTTTTTAAAAAGATATCTAACCAAAACAGAACCATCAGTGAAAGAGAAAATAACATGTGGAGTAATATCATAGGATTTTACACACTTGACGTATAGGGTCCTATTTTAGCGATCGATAGGTTAGATGTCAACCGTGCACTGTGCAGCTTGATTTGATTCTAAATATGCAGAAAGTACGCCATGCGTGGTTCAAAACATGTAAAAGGCATGTACAGTGCTAATTGTCTTAATTAATCATGGGTGTGTTTTGTGCGTTACTTGAAACAAACCAATCAGCATGTCACTGGCCATTCCCTTTAAGAGAAAGGTGTGCTCTGACTTTGGCGGATTGCTATATTAACGGCGCAGCTTAAGCAGGTAATTTACTTGAACAGCAATGTTGTTAAATTCTGTTTTCTTTTTATTGTTGATGTAAAAGTTGGTTTGTGCACTGCTGCGTGTCCTTGTGTTATGTTTTGATCGGGGGTGTACGTGCGTTGCCAAAATAGCAGTGAACCTCTGATGGTTGACTGTTGACAGGGTTTTGGGTTTTATTTAGTCAGTGTTATTTATTTCTATGATAACAAAACACCAGAAATGTACCTGAACACACCTCATTTCCAGACCACCATGCCTGTGTAAGATAACAATGTGTAAGCTAGCTTCATGTGTAAATGCTTCATAATGCTGCTTTAATAACTATCTGTTTCACATTTTACTCACTACATATATGATAAAGTGGGTATAATATGGCGGAAAGTCATACACCATTTACTACTCAGATATCAAGATGCAGACTTCAAGGCCTCTTACTAGCGGTAAATGTCTGTCTTTAGGCAAGAGCTGCTATAAAAAGAGTGGCCTATATTTTTAAAATATTTAATCTGTTTTCAGACTGAGCACCTTTCTCATAGTACTCTGGAAAGGCTAAGATAGAGAAAGACTGATTTCTTCATCAGATTTGATTCACCATACCATTAAAGGCTTGGTCTGGATTGGCCAGTGAACTTTTACTGTGTTGCAAAAACACATATACCAACATCTTTCAGCAGCCACACATTATTACATAACTGCATTTCCTTATAAACCTTAAATCTTCTTTTTTTTTGTTAAGAGAATTAGCACTGATTGGATAAATCTAATGTTTGCTCCTTTAGGATTTGCAGTGTTCATTTTTCATCATGTTTTGTGGTGCAAAGTTTTATATACTATACAAATTATTAGGATTGCTGCCCAAACTCTGGTTTCTGGGCAGCAAACCTTAAAAGCTTTGGGTTAATCAGGGCTTGCTCACACTTAACACTTTCCTCAAAAACACTCCCTGTTCCTCACACACTCCCTGTTCCTCACACACTCCCTGTTCCTCACACACTCCCTGTTCCTCCAGTTCTGTGGGCCAGCGCTGGCTGCTGTCAGGCGGGGGAGCAGGGTGTGTGTTCGTTAGGCAAAAATCTCAGCCTCTTTTGGCTGCCTCTCTGGCAGGTGTACCAGAAGCTGATCAGATGCTTCAGTAACACACACACGTGTCCCCTCGGGTACGGAGCCCAGACGCAAGGCTCTCTCCACGCGGCTTGGGCCCTTAAATGACACATTCATTCATGCTGGAGGAGAGTGAGTGAAGACAGACAGAGTGTGTGAGAGAGAAAGAAACAGAGAGAAAGAGAGAGAGATAGGGGCCCTTAGCGAGTTGAGATGCAGCTGGAAGGTGCCATTAGGAGGAACTGGGAGGCATTTGAATAAATCGAGTCATTAGGTAGCTGTTTGTGAGAGAGCCGTCACCACCTGACAATTCAGCTGTGTGTGTGGCTGCGTGTGTGTAGCTGTGGCTGTGTGAGTGTGTGCATGTGTTGTTTCGTACACTCTCACACACTTTCTCTCTCTCTCTCTCTCTCTCTCTCGGCCTCCTGCAGTTCTGCAGGGCTTCGCAAAGCTGCTGCCTCAAACGCAGGCCTTCTGGAGAGACAGACTCGCTCTGTCACTTCTACCACTCCTACCACCTTTCATTTGACATTTTTGTGATTCACTACATATGGCCAAGGAAGCCTTAAACATATGGAATCTATTGTTGCCACGAGTCTCGCTCGACCGTTATTGACAGTGTACGATAAACTGCGATAAACACTGCAACTCCCTGCTTCCCTTATGTGCTTTCATGGGTGTTAGATATTGTTATAGAGATGGTTTTGATTATATCAGTTATAATGATGATATTAATTAACATTACATATTCAAAAATGTTTTTTTTAAGTATAGCCCTTCCTATTGGAACAGAGTGAAATCCTTCCCCTAAGAATTGGGAGAACCCTTCAAGCACCAGAGACAGATATATAGCAGTGGAGCGCTAAAGTTCAGGAACCTAGCTGCTGGTAAACCGGTAAATTTTAGGGCTTTGTATTCTTCAGAAAGGGGGCAGGTGATGAAGCAATTCATTATTATTGTCAATTATTCAATTCCTCTGTGATGGGGAGCTGAAATGAGCTTTTATTATATTTTATTTTTCTGTTCCACCTTGAATACTCCGGCTTTTGCTGTCTGTTGCACCATTTAAGGCTACAGAAACAAACTTCTAGTGATTTTTTGTTGGCTTTTTATGAAAAGTGCCATAAAACTTTGAAACTTGACATTAAACTATGGTATTATAGTCGTTATCATAATTTTTTAACAATGAAACCACCTAAATTTGCCTGTTTTTTGCCATCTTGCCAGTGATTTATGTAACCCTCTGTTTTAAATGTGCCTCTGAAATGTGTCATTTTGAAGGGCAATACATCTCCTAACACTTCCCCCTCCCTCTCCATCCTAACAAGAATTGGGACACTCAACTTCTAGGGTTGCACATGCAAAACAGAGGGGTAGGGCTAATTGGTAGGGCCAAGGGGTGAAATGGTATTGGGTCTTTATGTCCGAATATTTGCAGACACCTATTTTCATGGTTGCATTCCTTTTTATAAGCATGGACCTATTGACGCCATGTCTAATGCCAGGCGTGGATTTTTGTGGAGTATAAAGCCCCCAGCATTGAACTGTAGAGCAGTAGATCTTTGTTCTATCCAGTTTGTTTTGGGATGAGTTTGAGGGTTTTGGGATGAGTTTGAGGGTTTTGGGATGAGTTTAAGGGTTTGGGGAAGAGTTAAAAGGGTTTTAGGATGAGTTTGAGGGTTTTGGGAGGAGTGTAAGGGGTTTTGGGATGAGTTTGAGGGTTTTGGGATGAGTTTGAGGGTTTTGGGGAGAGTTTAAGGGTTTTGGGGGGAGTTTAAGGGTTTTGGGATAAGTTTGAGGGATTTGGGGTGAGTTTAAGGGTTTGGGGAGGAGTTGAAAGGGATTTGGGATGAGTTTGAGGGATTTGGGGTGAGTTTAAGGGTTTGGGGAGGAGTTGAAAGGGATTTGGGATGAGTTTGAGGGATTTGGGAGGAGTTTAAGGGGTTTTGGGATGAGTTTGAGGGATTTGGGAGGAGTTTAAGGGGTTTTGGGATGAGTTTAAGGGTTTTGGGATACGTTTGAGGGATTTGGGAGGAGTTTAAGGGGTTTTGGGATGAGTTTAAGGGGGTTTGGGTTGAGTTTGAGGGTTTTGGGAGGAGTTTAAGGGGTTTTGGGATGAGTTGGGGAGGTGGAGATGAGATGAGGTGGTAGTTACCAACATCCTGACCTTACTGATAATACTCTTAATGCAGAATCTAGTCAAATCAGCAACAGCAACATTCCTTCTTCACAAGTTATTCCAACAATATCAGGATAAACTCTTTTTAATACCCTTAATTTTGGAAGAAACTATAAATGAGCAGGTTTCCCAAAACTTTTGTCCATGTACTTTTTGCCACAGTCATTAGAAAAGGTTGATAACATTCCTCAGGTGGTGTATAAATCACATTTTGCACCACTTTTGCTGTTTTGCACAGTGCTCTTGTAGTTTTTGTAGTTTTTATTATGTATTAAAGAGCAAACATTTATTAGGATTTGCCAAACATATAGAGACTGTCCAAACCTTCACTGTATAAGACAGCATATAGGCAACTCAGCCATAACATAAAAACCTCTGCAATGAACACCAAATGCTACAAAGCCTCCGCTTTCCTTATGCTCTTTCAGAGCGTCTCGAGAACAGATGAACACACATACAGCAGATAAACACTGTTCAAAACACATGTATTAACTCATAAAAATGCTGAGATTCACCATTTGCAAGCAAAATTATCATGCATAATAATTACAGTGGTGTCCATTGATCACACAGCCTATAAATGAAATATGTTACCAATGAATTATGTATCAAAGGCCCAAAGGCCTGAGCGAGGGAGGAAGAGAGAGAGAGAGAGAGAGGGAAAGAGAGGGAGAAGGAGAGAGGCGGAAATGGCCAGTCCAGTACGATGTGAACCACAGGTGGATATGCATGATTCATCCAGCGATGAAAGGCTAAACAAACTAGCATACTATACTCACTACTAGATACACACATTAACTCTGAGCGCGGGTCCAGGGATATGTGTGTGTGAGTGTGTGTGTGTGTGTGTGTGTGTGTGTGTGATGCTGTTTGATTTAATACACACTGCAGCCGCTTTTGAACCGAGCGGATAGTTTAGTTTCCTTATAAACACGCCAAAGCAGTTGATTAAGAACGTTTCATTCTAATACACACATATATCCAGGGCTGAGGCAGGATTTGTTTGTGTGTGTGTATGATAGTGTGTGTGCACGTGCAGGCCGGGCTGTGAGTGTGTGTGTGTGAAGCCTGGTGATTTGAAGATGACGCTCGTCTTGCTGCAGGTGTTTTTTGCTTTCTATTACGAGCTCTAAACAGTGGTTGTCAGTTGAGCTAATTCTTTAGTTGCTCTCTTGTTAGTGATGTTGGGTTTGTTGTTTTCTTTAGTTAAGGGTTCGCACTGAGGGAGTTTACTACTTCAAAGCACTCGGCAGCGAGGCGAGCATGTGTGTGTGTGTGTGTGTGTGCCTGAGGTCTGAACCACGCACAGAAATACTGTTTAAGGGATGATACACACACTCAGGCTCATCATTAAGTAACACAGAGGAGGAGAGAGAGAGAGAGAGAGAGAGAGAGAGAGATGGGATAGAGAGAGAGAGAGGAGGGGAAAGAGAGAGAGTAGACGAGAAAACACAGCAAAAAGAGAAGGATGAGTTCAGGCTCCCCTGTTTAAAAAGCCAGCTTGACGAGCACAGCATAGTAAAACTGGTTAAGCTGGTTGACCAGTTTAGCTTTTGACCAGCTCTTTGCTTAGCTCTTGATAGGGTATAATTTGTTAAAGTTTAATGTTGTAGCTACTACTTCATGATATGAGTACAAATTCATGATGATTCAGCGAGCTGGTGAAACATTTAACATTTAACTTAACATCAGACTATTTAAAATAAAAACTGCATTGATTGGAGACTGAACGAAAGCGGGAGTAGCTTGTTTTTTCGCTGTTAGCCAATTAAATCTCTGTGTGCCATTTCCCTATACTAAGTACACAAGTTTGGACTCCCATACTTGGCAAGAACGTACTTGGTATGTTCGACTCGTGAGTGCACACTCCTCAGGACAGGAGGACGCGGGACTTTTTTTCTGTGTTTGGAACAGCTGCGTACTTGATGACGTCACCCTCTCAGGGAAGTGGAAAGTGCTGTTCCGAAAATGTAGGAGCGCATTTTCACATAGTCACTTAATTAACAAATAAACCACATATCTGATGTCTAAACCACAACACTCTCACCTAAAAATAGCATATAACTGCCGATATTACTGCGAGGTGCATTGTGGGATGTCCACACAAGTCACCTTTCATGAATCCTCGAAAATGAGTGAGGAGCAAGAACTTATCCAGGTATTTTTCTAATGAGCTTGGCTAACTTCTAAATTAAGGAGTACTTGGGCTGCGTCTGATTTAAAAAAAAACACAAGTACAGATAAAAACGCAGATTCAGAAGCGGCCAATGTCTTTGCGTGTATCGTAGGGTCATGTGTATTAGCCAACGAGCAGTAGCAGTCTCTCACCAAGAGGTACACTACCCACAAAAAAACCCTGGGAGCCTTTTTATAGTGCAGCAGGGGAAGCAAAAAAAGAGAGAGACAGAGCGAGAGACATGATTAAGTTAATGGACAGGCTTCACTCCCACATGCACAGGCAGCGCCACAGGCCTGCTGACCCCTCTGTGGCAGAACGTGCAGGAGTGTGTAGCTCCTCCCAGTGCCACACACTTTCTCCTCACGCTGTTATCACTCTCTCTTTCTTTTTTCTGTAGAGAGAGAGAGAGAAAGAGAGAGAGATCTATTCTCTGTGGCAGCCTTAACAAGCCGGATTAAATTGCTAGTCCTTTATGTGCCCGTGACAAATCTATTTATGTAATACTTTTGATAGCTATCGATTGGTGCAGCGGTACAACTTTAAAAGGTGGAGAAAAATGAGCTTTCCGAGCTAACATGGCGGCTGGAGGTGGCTGTTAACCTGCACTCTAATGAGGAGCCAGTGACAGTGTCACACACACACATATATACACACACATATATATACCCAGAGACCCAGAGAGAGTTTGGAGCAGCTCAGACTGGTCGCTGCTGCATTAGGAGGAAGTGTGTGTTGTATGGATTAGCTGTTATGAGTTGACTGCTGGCTGATGGGAGGAGGTAAATAAGGTACACATGTATGTTTTAGGTATAGTAGTTTTTGTAGTTTTAGGGATTGAACGGGATTCCTCAAAGTGCAGCCGACAGAAGAGTGAGTGAGTATGTGTGTGTGTGTGTGTGTGTGTGTGTGTGTGTGTTGGGGGGTTTGCAGGTCCAGGCTGTTCTCTCACACACTCAGGTGTGTGTGTGACCTTGGAGTGGCAGCGCTGGTTAAACAGTGTGTCAGCGAGTCCGTTGGAGCGTGTCTGTGCCGATTATGAATGTTTCATTACTGCCACCTCAGCCTTTAGCTCTGAGCCGTACTCTAAAGCACACTGACAAATCCTCTTTCTTCTCCCTCCTTTTTACCTCCTCCTCCACCTCTCTCTCACTCCCTCTCCCTCTCTACCCCCTTCACTCCTTCACTCTCTCTCTCTCTCTTGCTCCTGTCCTCCTCGTCCGTCTACTCTCGCTTTCTTTCTTGTTCACTCATCCCCACTTTTTCAAGCCCTCATTCTCTTTCCTCATTTTCATTTTTACCCTCTTCTCTTTCTCGTCTCCTCCCTCTCTATTGTTGCACCCTCACTTTTTTTTATGATCTCATTCACGTTCGGTTTTTACCCCCCTAACCCCTTATTCTTCTCCTTCTCTTCTTCCCAACTTCCTTCTCTCTCTCTCTCTCTCTCATTATGATGAATCTTTAGACAGAGGGGAATAATTGTACTTCAGCTCGAGTGCTCGTTTTTCCTGCTGTTTGAAAGCTGTGGCAGGTCTGCCTCCTCTCTTCCCCTTTTTCCTCCCTCGCTCCTTGTCCTCCGCATACAGAAAAAGTGGAATAACTCAAGGTTCACAAGGTCAGCGTGTCTAAACACAGGCTGGCTTTAATGTGGAAGATTCCTCCCACAGTGACACACGATAAATATAAAGATAAATATAGAGATGAGTTTCTGAAATAATGGGTCTGAATACAGGGTTATACTGGTATAACTGCAGAGTACTGTCTGGTAATGCACTGATAATGTGGGAAAGAACAGAGTGGATATGGATGCAAAGGTATTTCTAATATCTGTTCATGTTCTTCATGCATTTTAAGGCGTTTTCATACGTGAAAGTCAGAACCACGCCAAGGTTTTATGTCTTTGTTACATTGTGAACACAGTGGCTTGCAAAAGTATTTATACCCCGTGACGTTTTTCACATTTTGTTACCTTATAACCACTAATATAACCACCTAAATGTATGTTATTAATATTTCAAGTGACAAACCAACACAAAGTAGCACAACAGTGCAGTGGAACAAAAATGATACATGGTTTTCAACATTTTAATCAAATAAAAATCTAAAAAGTGTGCCGTGCAAAAGTATTCATTCCCATTTACTCTGAAACACCTAAATAAAACCCAGTGCAATCAATTACATTCATAAGTCACTTAATTAGTTAATAGTTCTCTGTCAGAATCTGACTCCCCCGACGCCCCGGAGCAGAAAGAGTGCAAAAGATGATCCTCAGATTCCTTTTATTTCTGTTTATAAATAAGGGTTACTCCACTGTTTCAGGACGAGCCTGCACACACTGTATATATGTTTTTTATATGTTTGTTTGGCCCAGGTGCCCAACTGCTACTAAATCTGCACGACTACATTACCCAGCAGGGAATAATGTGTAAAGTGTAATTAACACATTTAGTGATTAGGAAAGTGTAGCAATAAGATCAACTATTATCTTGCCCATGAAATCTTTAGCAGCAGATCTTTAGCTGTAAGACATTATGTCATATATTATGTGTGGAAAGATTGAATGCTGAACAATGCACAACATTTGAGTGATCTTTTTTTTTTTTACTCTTATGAACAGATTGTCAATGCGTAAAATAAGCCTAAAACTCTCTCGGCAAAGTCATAAAGCCTGCCGGAGTCCGCCAGTGGATTTCACAGAACTAACATTGACTTTATAATGGCACCTAATAAATATTGACCTACATTTTAATCACATGCTAATCTCCAGAGCTGGAGAGAGAGGGTAGTTTATGGTTGGCAGTTGGATGATAAATTTTCTCACTCACACGTATCTATCGAGTGTATCCTCGGAGAGCGATAGGACTGATTGGAATCGTTAAAAATATCCACGCGCTTTGGCATTTCGCAGGTCACTAAGCCAATGAAAGTTTTAGGGTAAGTCATAATTATTTTCCTCCAGCCAATATTCATTTCAAAGGCATAATACACCAAATATACTCATGGTAGTGGGTATTGATCACCCGCGCTGCACGCTTCTGGGATCAGGACTAAACATAATAACAGTAAAGCAGGGGATGTGGAAGTTCTAGGAGTGCTTTCTCTAAGCGCTGCTTTCCGCTGATCGTTGAGGCTTTATAAGCTGTATTACAATCCGGCGCTGAGCCTGAGTGTTCCCACTGCTCTGCAACAATACTATAAAACCAAAAATACCTGAATATAATATGTTCCTTCTTTTATTTTTGGCTACGCTCGTTCTCCGCGGCAAGCAATAAGCGGCCGCAGCCAGCTGTCTCAAAGCTTTCAATTGTGCTATTACAGCCGTGCTTCGGAGCAACACAGCCATTTCCACAAACCCACAGCTTCACCACAAGCGAGCACTGTTCAAAGCCATGGGGTATTGTAGAGCGGAATGAGGTCGAGCGGTCTTTTCAAAACTAATTATGATATTTAAAAAAAAAAGAAAGAAAACTAAACACCAGCAGCAATACTGGGCCAATAAAGTGGAATTAAAAGCTCATTTCGGAGCTGTAATTGCTCCACAAAGTGCAGATATTAAGCACCTGGCCTACAGTATGGCGGCGCAGCTTGCGTGGCCCGGCCGCAGATGTGGAGCAGAGACAGCAGTAGGCGCTCTGCTCGGCTTGATTAGGCTGGAGAGAGAAATCCACTCAGGTCAGGGAGCAGCTCGCCATTTACTGTCTGTCAGTAATAAGCACTAATGATAGCTTTGGTACGGGACATTATGTCATAATTTCGCAATCCCCAACACACACACACACACACACACATGCTTTTGTGACTCTTTTTGTGCTAGCTCATATACACACACTTACTCACACCCTTACAGTCAGTCTCTCCCTCTCTCTCTCTCTCTCTCTCTCTTTTTCTCTCTTGTCGGTCTAAATGAGCGGAGCTGGAGAGAGAGAGAGTGATGGAGATGGAGAGTGACACTGTAAATGGGGGAAGATTAGGTAGATTCAGCACGTGTGTTCACACAGAGGCTTTCGGTTACACAGAGAGTGGTGCACTCTAGAGCAGCTGACACACACACACACACACACACACACACACACACACTTCTAGAGGTGTCAGTGGCGGGGTATCATAACCTCAGGATGCCCCCTTCAGCTTCAGCTTCACATCCACATAACAGTCTGTCTGGATTAAACAGCAGCATCCTCTGATTAGCACTTAAATAATAGAGCTGTAGGTAAACAATACTCGGTACTAAATACATCACAGCCTCATCACAGATGCTCCACCCACATGAACACACAGCATCTGATATGTACTGTCAACCCACTATCAGTCATATGTGGTAGGGCTGGGCGATATGGATTAAGACTTATATCTAAAACTAATATTTTCTACCTGAATGGTGATATTTTTTTATCTCATCAGGTAATAACAAAAATGCACTATTGAAACAAAGCTACATGTTCTATGTATGTGTGTGTGTTCAGTTGTAGATGAACATGAGAGACAGCTCTGAAAAAAATAAATAAATAAGAGACCACTTACAAATGATGAGTTTCTTTGATTTTACCAAATTATAGAATATAATATATATAATATTTGATATATTATATCAAAAGGAAGATGGATGAGCACAAGTCATCAAACCAAGCTGAACCCGCTTAAATTTTTGCACCAGGAGTGGCATAATGTTATCAAAAAGCAGTGTGTAAGACTGGTGGAGGAGAACATGCCAAGATGCATGAAAACTGTGATTAAAAACCAGGGTTACTCCACCAAATATTGCATCTTTTTTGTTAGTTCAGCCATTTCTCATTTCACTGCTCTAAATGACAATATTTTTATTTGGAAGTTGGAAGAAATGTTGTCTGTAGTTTATAGAACAAAACAACAATGTTCATTTTACTCAAACATACAGTATACCTATACATAGCAAAATCGGAGTAACTGATTTAGAAACTGAAGTGTTCTCTTCATTTTTCTCAGAGCTGTATATAAATTACAGATGTGGATGATTGGAAATAATATTTTATACTAAATGGATCTGATTGATGCTTTATTCCTAGTCCTGGAGTGGCACTCTGCTGTGTGGTGAAACATCAAAGCATGGAGGACAGGAATAAGATTCACTGATCTCAGAGATTAAATAAAATATGATTTATCTTTTGTTTAGTATGTTGTGGAATTCTGATATTTAGTGGTTTGTAAGTGGACTAGATTAGGCCTCTGTATGTGTGTGTGTGTGTAAGAGGCTGTCTTTAATGCACACAGGTTCAAGGTTGGACTTTGAAAAACAGCCCCCTCTCCTCTTGCATGGCGCTGAAAGAAAATGTATTGATTAACTATCAAATGATTCCGATACAGCGATCAATAAGGCTTTGTGGGGGAGACCTCGAAGGACCGCCGGCTTCCGCTGGAAAAAGAGAAAAACATCCCCCCATGAATCCTTCAGTGCCTTAAACACAAAAGAAATCTTTAGCATTGCTGTAAGACGACAGGAGATGCAGGGCTCTGCTGCTGATTCCTGATCATTTTATAGTTTATAGTAAAACTTCCACACGCAGTGTCTCAGTATGTGTGTGTGTGTGTGTGTGTGTTTGAAGGGGGTGGGCAGGGAGGATCTCTCTGTCTCTCTCTGGACAGTAGTCCTCCATACTCTGGCCTTTCTGAAGCTGTCTGACTCTGCTGACATTGACCATCCTCATGGTCATCAATGTCTGGCTCCCAGTGCCAATCAATCAGGAACCTTAGCCGTTACACCCCTCGGACTTGGCCGAATATTGACCCCTTCATGCGCAGTGAGCCAGAGGATGGTCAAAGAGACTAAAGAAATGTTTCTACCTCTCAGTGATCCTCCTTTTCTTTTTAAAAGAGCACTTCAGCTCTGTCTCTCGTACCCTAACCACCTAACCAGGTGTCTGCCCACTGCGTCGTTTCTGATCTACCATAAAATAAACCTTATAGGAGCACAGCTGAGTTTCTTATGCTACAACAATGTAAAACCCTGGACTCCATGGATTTTTGTTTTCTCCTGCATCTCCAGCCCACCTGATTCAGCTCACTGACTAAATGAACAAGCCCCTCATGAGCTGGGTCAGGTGTGTTAGAGAACACAAAGCAGAAAAATGTGCGGCCGTATGCGATCGTAAGCACCGGGGTTAGAAACCATTACGCTCAACACATTCTTAGATTTAGTCATTATAGGAACCAAATGCTTTGTCTCAGTTTTTATTGTTTCCTTTTACATCTTTATATACATATATGTGTGACAAACCCAAAATATGTCACGGGATAGCAGTATGTTAATTTATCATGATGTTTTACCTCAGGGTTTGGCTTGAGAATGCCCACACCAGTATAAAGTGTGAGGTTGAACACTGGCCAGTGTGCTCATGGCAAGGTGATACCAATTACTGCAGTTTAACCCTCTATAGCATGAATTATATTTTTAAGTAAGGAAAAAAAATATTTTGGGAGTTTTGGGAGTCCCTGTGGATATAGCAAACATACATTTCGATTTTGACTTTTGATATAAAGCTGATCTTTTGAAGCAAGGAAGCACCCAAAACATGCGAGGTAGGAGATCTTCAGGAACAGGGATTAGAAACACTTTTTCAAGTGGTCTAACTGCATAAACCAACAAATAAAAACAACAACAAAAAATACAAAGTCAAATTCACTTTCTCATTTCTTATATTCTTGCACTTAAACATATATTTTTTTTACTCATTTGTATGACTCATTGTATTGGACATGGTTATGCCATGTGACATTATATTAAAGATAAATAGGTGTATAAAAAGATAAATACAGTATGGGAATGTATGGAAAGGTGTAATAACCAACAACTTAAAGGGTAAGCAGGGCAAAAGTCATTGAACACGATATTAGCTTCTGTCCCATGAAATTTGCCATGTTCTAGAACTTTGAACAGACATGTCGGATATGCATGTTGGACCTCTTGCACAGAATGTGGATGTGATTCCTGCAAGAGTTATTTCTTGAAAATTCTAACCTGGCACAGTCTGTCACAACCATTACCACCCACTACACTGTCTACTGTGGATGGTAATGCCTCATATATATCATACAGTGTCCAGTACACACACGACTGTGGATCAAGGAATGTTAAATCTGACTTAACATGACTTTTAAAGTCACTGCTTTTAGAACAAGATGTCAGAAACCCCCAATAACCTCTAACAGTGTAAGGGCACATCTGTGTGATCTGGCACTGCAGCTTATATGAGCTTACTTATTATACCAGAGACAGTGCCTGCAGAAGACTGGTGGAACCGGGTGTTTATGCTGGGAGCAGCTGGACAATCAGTGCTGCTGTATCCAGCAGCCCTGCAGACCAGCCAGCAGGGAGAAACACAGCCTCCACTGAGACACAGAGAGTCTTAAACATCCCCACCACGGCCTGGAGCCTTCCCATCAGCCCCTCAGCCACACCACAAATCCTCTGCCTCCTCGTCACCTGTGACAGACTGTCAACATTCATTTACTGCCTCCTGTTTTCTGCTGCTGTTTTTTTTTTTGTTTTTCCCCAGGAAGCGTTTAATGCACTTTTGTAAACATCTCAGTTCTTCTTGTAGGTCAAGTGATTTTTAGTCATGGCTGAGGGTCCGTCTACAGGGAGCTGATAAAAACTGCATCTCACAAAGTGGAGAGATTTGAAGTCTTTTAGAGAGAGAGAGAGAGAGAGAGAGAGAGAGAGAGAGAGAGGGAGATACAACAGTGAGGACATGGGTGTGATATAAAGAGAAAGAGAGAGAGAGAGACTGCAAATATGAGAGACACAGTGAGAGAGACTGTGAGACAGGGCAAGCGAGATAAAAAAAACAAATTAAAAGAAAGACAGGAAGAGAAACAGTGAGAGAGAAAATGGGAAAACATAGACTAAGGGTAAAAAGAGCAAGACAAAGAGAGAGAGTAGGAGAAACAGGGTGAGAAATGAGAGCGTGAACATGAGTGAAAGTATAAAAACAAGAGAAATAGAGAAAAACAGAGGAAACAACAGTAAAAGAAATTGAGAAAAATAACAAGAAAATTTGAGCATGCAAGCAAGTGAGAAAAAGAAATAGAAGTCAAGATAGATATTTGAGAGAGAAAGAGAAAGAGAGAGGAAGAGCACAAGAGAGAAACAGAGAATGAGCGAGGGAAAGAGAGTTCGAAATGGAGAAAAACACGAGAGAGAGAGAGAGTGAGAGAGAGAGAAAGAAAGAGATGGAAAGCAAGAGAGAGAAAGAGCAAAAGAGAGAAAAAGTGAGCGAGCCAGAGAAAGTGAGAGAGTGAGAGAGACAGAAAATGAGAGAGAGAGAGGGAGAGAGACAGAAAATGAGAGAGAGAGAGAGAGGGAGAGAGACAGAAAATGAGAGAGAGAGAGAGAGAGAGAGAGGGAGGGAGATACAACAGTGAGGACGTGGGTGTGATATAAAGAGAAAGAAAGAGAGAGACTGCAAACATAAGAGACAGTGAGAGAGACTGTGAGACAGGGCAAGCAAGAGAAAAAAAACAAATCAAAAGAAAGACAGGAAGAGAAACAGTGAGAGAGAAAATGAGAAAACATAGACAAAGAAAAGAGCAAGACAAAGAGAGAGTGGGAGAAAGAGGGTGAGAAATGGAGAAATGAAAGTATAAAAACGAGAGAAATAGCAAGCAAGTGAGAAAAAGAAATAGAAATCAAGATACATATGTGAGAGACTGAGTGCAAAAGAGAGAGAGAGAGAGAAGAGAGGGGGAGAGCACAAGAGAGAAACAGAGAATGAGCGAGAGAAAGAGGTTGAAAGAGAGAAAAACACAAGAGAGAGTGAGTGAGAGAGAAAGAAAGAGGTGGAAAGCACGAGAGAGAAAGAGCAAAACAGAAAAAGTGAGCGAGCGAGCCAGAGAAAACGAGAGAGTGAGAAAGACAGAAAATGAGAGAGAGAGAGAATTGGAAAGCACAAGAGAGAAAGAGCAAAAGAGAAAGAAAGAGTGAGCAAGTGAGTGAGCCAGAGAAAGTGTGTGTGAAAGAGAGAGAGAGAGAGAAAGAGAGAGAGAGAAGCACTGGGACTGGGAGATTTCATCTCTATGTTCAGGTCATCTGCAAACAATACCGTGTGACACCTGGCTGCCCCAGAAACACCAGATCTGTGTTCACACTTTATCTGCCCTTATCCTGCAGCCCGTCTGACCCACAGCTACACACACACACACACACACACACTTTACTAGCAGCACCGGTTTACATACTTCACATCATTAGCTAAGCTACTCGCTATCAGACCAAACAAAACAAGCACCATCTCTCCTCCCCATCTCTCTCTCTCTCTCTCTCTTCCTTTCACTCCTCCCCATCTCTCTCTCTCTCTCTCTTCCTCTCACTCCTCCCCATCTCTCTCTCTCTCTCTCTCTGAGCACATTCATTACACAGTGACATTTTTACTGCCTCTCCAGCCTCTCTCTGGAGGGAGACGTGGAGGAGAGGAGAGAGAGCGAGCGAGAGAGAGAGAGAGCGAGAGAGAGAGAGCAGGGAGGAGAAAGCAGGAGATCAGTATTAGAGGCTGACCTGCTCTGACACACGTGTACAAAAGCAGTGGAGAAAAAAGCCACATGATCATCTCTTCTTCCTCAAGAGCCTTCAGAGCGTGCTCACACTGAAACACTGCTCTACTGCTCACCTGCACAGAAAACACACACTCCAGCCTTCCTCACCATCTGCCGGGGGCTGATGTCAGAGCCGTGCAGAAGTGTGTACTGTGTGTGTGTGTGTTACATTACAAGTTGCATGTACAGTGCTGTATGTGATGTGGGAAATATAAAGATCTCTATACACTATATGTCCTAATATTTGTGGACACCCCTTTAAATAAATACATTCTACTAGTGTAAGTTACGCCCATTGCTGTAACAAGAATTGCTAATTTAATAAGACCTTCTGGAGCAAATAAACATGGACATATCTAATGGTTCCATATCTAATGCCAGGCCTAGGACAAAGGGTGAGCTGTGGAGCAGTGGAACTGTGTTCTCTGGAATTATAGTGCTTTATCCAGAATGAGTTGGGGAGTTGGGGATGAGTTGTGGTGGTGATTATCCAACATCTCAATCTCACAAATCACAGATCTTCTGAATTCAATTAAATCCTCAAAGCAGATGCTCTGAATTAAGTAGAAAGCATTGTCTGGACAACATATATTTTTATAAAGTTTTTGTAAAAAGGAACAGGTATCCCAAAATCATACAGTCCATATAGTGTAGCTATAGACTAAAGAAAAAAAAGAGGTTGCATGAAAACTGTGATTAAAAACCAGGGTTATTCCACCAAATTTTGATTTCGTAACTCTTAAAACTTTATGAGTATGAACACCTCACATTTTTCATTTTAGCCATTTCTCATTTTCTGCAAATAAATGCTCTAAAATGACAATATTTTTATTTGGAATTTGAGAGAAATGTTGTCTGTAGTTTATATAATAAAACAACAATCTTCATTTTACTCAAACATATACCTATAAACAGCAAAATCAGAGAAACTGATTCAGAAACTGAAGTAACTTTTAAGTAATTTGAACTCAAAATAAGCACAAAAATTCATGACATTTTATTTTGATACTTGTGTCTAAATATAAGATATAAAATCTTATCTGCCACACTTGATTTAAGTCTTACTTCAAAGAGTTTGCTTGTTTTAAAAAATGCGTATCCCATTGGTCATTTTATTTATGTTATTAATATACAGTTAATACACAGTTCTAGTTAAAAGTTTGTACATACCTCTTATAATTCAATTCAATATTATTTTTTTCTGTTTTTTTTTACATTGTATATTTAATATTGCAGACTATATTAAAGCTTTACAGAAATACATGTGGAGTTATTTTATAAACAAAAAGTGTTAATTAAACAAGAATGTGTGTTATACTTTAGATTATTTTAATTAGCCACATTTATCTTTGAGGACAGATCTGAACACTCTTGGTATTTTAATCTTAGTGTCTTCATGAGGGAGAGTCACCTAAAATAGTTTTCTCCAGCTTATCTCAAATCACCTCAAATCACCATCTTAGTTGATCAGGTTTAGATCAGGAGGTTGTGGAGGACAAATACTTTTCACTGTTTATTACACAATTCCCTAAAATGCTTTCACGTCTTTAATATAAATCTAGAATGTACAAAATGTATTAAATCAAGAAATAGAGAAAAACATTGCATAAAAAAGCTTGTCCAATCGTTTGACTGGTGCTGTATATGTCTCATATTTTTGTATTTTTTTTTTTGTTTTGATAAAGATTTTTTGCAGTGTAGATTTAGAAAGGGAGCAGAGAGAGAAAATGAAAATATATCTAGGTGAAAAATGAGAGTGATAGACAGAAAAAGAATGAAGAGGAAAATCTAGGTAAGAAAAGAAAGTTCTTGGGGCTCCGAGTAGTAGAGCGGGCTAAGTGCTGCCACAATGATCAGGAGATCCCTGGTTCGAATCCTGTTCATGTAGCTTGCAATCAGCTACCTGAGAAAGCACAATTGGCCTTGCTCTCTCCGGGTGGGTAGATGGCGCTCTCTCCACACATTACTCCAAAGGGTGATATCGATCAGCACAAGGCATCTGTGAGCTGATGTATCGGAAACGAGTCGCTGCGCTTTCCTTCGAGCGCGCTGTGATGCTACTCGTCAATGCTGCATCAGCAGCAGTTCAAAAAGAAGCGGTGGCTGACTTCACATGTATCGGCGGAGGCATGTGCTGGCCTTCATCCTCCTGGTGTTGGGGCATCACTAGTGATAGGGAGGAGAACTAATGAGTGGGTTGGGTAATTAGTCATGTAAGTTGGGGAGAAAAAGGGAGAAAAATTAGAAATAAAATTAAAAAAAAAAAGAGAGAGATCCTGGTGGAAAGAGAAGGTAGATGGAGATTGAGACAGAAGGGAGGGAAGAAATTTGGTGGAAAAGAGGAGAGGAAAGGATGAGAGAGACTGATTTAGGGGTGAGAGAGAAGCAGAATGAAAGAAGAAAGAGAAACCAAAGCTTCAGTTGATCAGATCTGATATGAACAGAACTATTTCTGTTATAAGAGCTGCAGCTGCATGCTGAGCGTTTCTCCATGTCCAGGCCTCGCTGCCCGTGTGCACTATTGATTCCACTGGCTGCCCAAGCACGAAAATGCGGGTCAGCTCTGCCGTATGATTGGTTTCTCGATGTGTCAATTACTCTGCTGGAGCGAGTAATGTGTGTGACAGGCGGTTTGTTTATGGAGTTGTTCCGGGTCATGGTCAAAGCGCTGCTAAACACACAGGCAGGGCGTGAGGGCCGGAGTGCTGTCAGAGCGGCTCAGCTCTCCAAGCTCTGACTGACTGACCAGTACACACATACACACACACACACACACACACACACACACACAGTACATTCAAGCACTTTCTTTCATAAAGTGGGAATAGGAAATAGAGATGTATGTAAAGCCTAAATTTTGCACTAGATTGAAGAAACGGTGTACTTCAATTCAAGCAATAAGATTATGAAATAATTTGTAGAGTGATGTTAAAAATGCTAGATCAATGTGTGTGTTTAAAAGAATGATAAAAGTTGGTTTGTTTAAAACAATATGAAAAAGTATAATGTATAACTATACGAACTGTTGTTCGAACAGGATTTGATGCTTTTGTTAAGCTTTGTTGTTGTTTATATTGATTTTGGTAAATTACTATTGTTTAAAATTATTCTTGGGATAAAAGGGGCAGATATAATAAGATCTTTTTTCTTTTTTTTTGCTGGCTTTCATTTTATTTGTGATTTGTATTTGTTTTCTTCAGTATATAGAATTTATATTGTTTATAATAAAAAACAAAATAAAAATAAAATACAAAAAACTAATAGAGTCTATTTATATACACTGTTTCATGGTGGGGGCTTTCTGAGTTTTCCACTGAGTTTTAACACTGCAGCCGACGATCTGAGCCCAGAATCATAGACTGCATTATTTATAAAAAAAAAATAAATAAATAAAAAAAAAATAAAAAAAAGTCTGGTTTAACTTGAAATGATAGATAGATAGATAGATAGATAGATAGATAGATAGATAGATAGATAGATAGATAGATAGATAGATAGATACTTTATTGATCCCGAAGGAAATTTAGCAGCCAGTAGCAATTACACAACACAGTAGAAACAAAAACAATACACAGTAGAAACAAACAATAAGTGTAGTACAATACACTTATTGAGGGATAAAATTCTAAATTGAGACTTAAAAAATTATATACATAAATATATAAATACAAAAAAACTATAGAAAGTGTGGAAGTAAACAGTCGTAGATATGAGGTAGTGCAGTAAAAGAATAAACTAAGTATAGGAGGTATTAGTAGATATGACTTGTACTGAGTTGTACTGGAAGTCTGAGGTGTAGAGTGTAAAAAGGAACGGGGAGAGCACAGTCCCCTGTGGTGCTCCTGTGCTGCAGACCACAGTCTCTGATGTACAGTCCTTCAACCTGACATACTGAGGTCTGTCAGTGAGGTAGTCTGTGATCCAGGAGACCAAATATGGATCCACCTGCATCCCCACCATAAAAAAAGGTGATAAAGTAACTTATTTCCTGGCTTTTTTTTTTTCAATTCAGTTAAGTCAAAACTTCTCCTGACTCATATTTATAGTCCTTCATCTCAGTTGATGATGTTCTTGGTACAGAACATTCAATTATTTAATTATACAGAATCAAAAATGCTGCAAAATGAGCTGCAGCTGATTTTTTAAGGCCTGTTTACATGAAAATGATTACGTCCATTTCTGATTTTCTTTCATTTGGGAAACCCAGTCCATACAGATAGAGAGTAAAATCTAATGAGCACTCAGTGTGCCACCTTTCCCAAATTGCCATGTGTATGATACACAATCCAATCCAAATAAACTATCACTTAGATACTTATATTTATACCGTTATACTTTATTTAGTCTGACTAAGAAAAAAACACACAGACACAAAATGTTCTTTCAATCAATTTTTATTCATTTGTCTCTCTCTCTCTCTCTTTCTTTCGTCTCTCCAGGTCCCGTTACACTGGAATGCTTATGGCTTAGATTGACCCATGGCACCAAGACTGCCACAAAGCACAACCTCTCCAAAGTCAAAGCCCTTAGGAAGAAACGAGAGAAAAGATGGAGAAGCGGAATCAAACAGAGAGAGGGGAGAAAAAAAAAGATCAATCCTGGTGCCATTCTTCAGTCTTCACCATCCTCTCTACTTCTGAACTACTCCAACAGCTCTACAGATAGTGCCCTCAGCGAATCAAAACCGATGAAGACCACCTTCTACAGGGGAAACCTCACACAAACAACACACTGACGAAATGGACGATTTAAAAAAACAAAAAAAACTAAACAAAAACAAAAAACAGGGAGATCGAAGAGAAAATTCCACCTGAAATTTCTTAAAGACTTCTGCGAGACTCTCTTTCTTTTTTTTCCCTCAGCCAGCACTGGCCCTCCTGTTCTCCTCAGAGATGCTGCTTCATTGTAATTAGCATTAGCATAGCATTTTGTAAAAGTTCGAAAATTCATAGTTTGGATCGGGAGTCTCTCGGCAGATTGGGGGTCGTGAATTCTACTAATCTACAGAATCTACAGAAACATAAAGCGCATTAGAACATCACCTGATGTGTATCATGTACAGCATATCTATACAGGCAGATTTGTAGGAACTTCAGTGGTCTTATGTGTAAATAGGAAACCACTCTCGTACGCATTCACACCCGCCCACCCACACACACACACACATACAGACGTAAACACACATACATACACTCTTCCACTACTTCCTCCACTACTTCCTCCACTACTTCTTTGTAGCTTCTTTAGTGCACTCATCTACTCATTCTCTTAATTCAATCTGTACAAAGGGATGGATGGACCTTGAGAACGAGAATTCCCAGCTATTTCAACAGAACTCGAATTCAAAGATTAAAAATTGTGTAGTTTAAGATTGTGAGATGATGTTCTATTTTTTTCTAAGTGTATTTGCTATAACGTAGAGCCCCTAGCTGGAACGTGTGGTGATCGATGTTTAGAGAGCCGTATTAGAGAACAGTGTTCTAGACGGTGTTCTATAGCTCATGTGAGGAACAAAAGGTGAGGAATCTGGAACGGCCTGGGAAATATATACAGTGACGTTACACAGTGCTAGCTCCTACAGACTCTCCAGGCTTGGTTTATGGCGAACGGTGACAGTGGACACTGAAGGTGCAGACTAAAGGATTTGGCTGTTGTTTTTTTGTTTGTATTTTTGTACAGTGAGTACAGTAGTGTATACTGTATATTTCCCAAATATAAAACACACAGTCCCCTTCACTTCCTGGTGATGGAAAACGTGCGGCAGGGCACGGAAGGTGTCGGGGTCACTGGCACGCGACGGGATCCTGAGGTTACACTGGCTGAGGGTTGGTGGACCTCTCCTGGACCAGCCTCTCGCTGAGCTCCCACAGGCTGAGGGCGGAGGAGGGATCCTGGGCCTGCTGAGACGGAAGACAGCGGAAGCAGTTGTTGAAGTACATCCCTCCCAGTCCCTCCAGCTCCGGAGCCACTGCGCAGTACACGGTGGTGGCCGCACCCTGTTGCTGTTGAGGAAAAAACAAACACACACAGAAAAAAAAAACACCGTCAGACGTCAGAACGTGAAGTACTGGAACATGCGAGGAGACAACAGCAGCAAGAACAGAGGAACATTTTAAAAAAGTGGAACATTTAAAAAAAAAAAAGACTGAATAAGAGTGAGAGTGAGAGGACTGACGCTTGGCCACAGCCTCACAGCCTCACAGACTCATCAGACACATCAGACACATCAGACTGATCAGACTGATGAATGCAGGGTGTGAGAAGGTGTAAAGTGTGGACACACACACAGCTTTAAGAACCTGCATGCTGTAGATGACTGACAAACCAACCCGAGCCAACGCGAACCTAAAACCAACAAGTTAGAACCTAAGCCAGAGTGCTCAGAGCGTCTTTATGCAAGAAACAGCGACGCCAACAGAACATCGCTCACAATGCACGTCTCTTATGTGTTTTCCTATGTATTCCACTGAAGAAAACGCTGTAATCGAGGATCATTCGGCAGGATTTATGTCTTCACGCTGCACTCCTGCCAAGTTTTGTGCACACACACAAAGACACACAGACACACACAGACACAGCCACACACAATGTACCGATGTATATACTGTAAACTGTGCAGGATGACTGGCATTGTCTAGTATAGTATACAGAGGCTTCCAAAAACTCCCAAAAAAATCCATTCAGTCCACTCATAACAGTCAGAAGGGTTATTATAAATCACTACTGGGGGAGAGATATATCCGCAACAACATCTGTGAACAACAACACATGCAGAACTATTATTATTATCAGCTTTAAAAAAAGAACAGACCGAGACTACTAATGTTCTCAGCTCTCCAATATCAAATTTGAGCTCTTCTTCTTGTAGGTTTGGTGAGAGTACCCAGATAGCAAGCATTTATAGGCCCACTGGTCAGCACTATACTGATTGTTTGTCATTGCTTTAAATTCAACTTTAAATACGCCCTCGAACCACACAGATAATTGTCAAACATACCAGATCTAAGCAGTTTTTAAACTTTTTAAGCAGATTTGAAGTGAGACGTGAAGGCATCAAAACTATGAATGAACACATGTTGATTTATGTACTTAACAAAAAAAGTAAAATGACTGAAAACATGTTTTATATTCTCGTTTCTTTAAAATAGCCCCCCTTCACTCTGATTACTGCTTTGCACACTCTTGGCATCATTCTCTCAATGCGCTTCAAGAGGTGGTCACCTGAAATGGTTTTCCAACAGTCTTAAAGGAGTTCCCAGAGGTGTTTAGCACTTGTTGGCCCCTTTGCCTTCACTCTGTGGTCCAGCTCAGATTGGGTTCAGGTCCGGTGGCTGTGGAGGCCAGGTAATTTTTTGTTTAGTACATAAAACTCCACATGTGTTCATTCATAGTTTTGATGCCTTCAGTGAGAATCTGCAATTTAAATACTCATGAAAATAAAAAGAAATGCATTGAATGAGAAGGTGTGTCCAAACTTTTGGCCTGTACTGTATATAAAAAAGTAAGGGAAAAAATTTAAATGAAGAAAAATTAAGTCAATTGGACTGATGGTGGAAAACAAGTGATAACAAATAGCACTTATGCCTGTATTGTGCTAGTCTTGACGTCAGTGGGCCAACAGTGGTTTGCTATCCTTGTGTTTTCAGGGTAGCCTCATGGCTAAGACACTAATCAGGCCCTTAAGCAGGTTTGGAAGAATCTCAGTGGTTGCTCTCCTCGTCTAAAGCATCTCTCTCTTTATCTCTGCTCTCATTCATGCTCTCTCTCATCACTGGCTTGCTTTGTCTGTCACTCCACACGACTGCAAACGCCAACATTAGCATGAATACATATGAATATATGAATCCAGTCATATACACACACACACGCTCTACACCGCTGTAACTATTATTACTGTGTACATCCTAAACAAATGACTCCACTCCACCTCCCTGCTACATGCAGCTCCGCCCTGCAGAAGAACACCACCTCATTCTTCCTCCTCCACGTACTTTAGCAGCCTAATTGCACTGGAGGGTCTCGTCGGACCTCAGGCTCGGATTGTTTTCCTCTGTTTGTTCGTTTTGTTTTTGGGAAAGATGGAAGGAGGAAAAGAAAAACATGTCAGAAAGAATTAGAGCAGACGCCCGACTCCAACACTCCCACGTCTTTTTCACGCCCCCCCGCTCTCTTCCACCCCCGTAGCCCCTTGCTGTAGAAAGCTGTCGCCCTGGCTTCACAGGCAACTCCAGCAGAAAGTTGACTTCTATAGGAGACACATGAAATGGGCCTGTTCTTTATCTTCAGACAGAGCCGGGTGCTGCACGCACACAGCTGAAAAGCGCAGGCCAGCGTTTAGGAGCAATCGGCTGGCAGCCATTGAGAGAAATGCGCTCTGACGCCCAGCTCTTTAAATGCTAGCTTTAGTGTGCGTGCGCACACACACATACACACACACACACACACACGCATATACACACACACTCGCCCAGTACAAAGACTCAGCCTCATTTAAGCGGACGAATCAACAGCTGTAGCCCAAGCTGGTGAAGCCTGCGACAGAGTGCTCGTTAGACAAACACACACACACACATACATACATACACATAGACACACACACATGTAGACACACACGAACACACACACACACACACACACACAGACAGAGCTTGCAGGAAGAAAGCCAAGACTAGCCAGAAATTTGGTGAGCAGCAAACTTCATTCCCTCCTCCTGAGCTAAATGTGTGTGGACGCCCGCATGTGAGTGTGTGTGAGTCTGTGTGTGTGTGTGTGTGTGTGTGTGTGTGTGTGTGTGTGTGAGAGCGTGTGTTAAACCGAATGCCTTTTGAAGTACGCAGATGTCGTACGCTCCTTTGGTTACCGCGTCAATAAACATGACATCAAAAGGATGCATCTTTCTGAGTCTTACCTGCTTTTGGAGTGATAAGTTAATACACATTTTGAAGGTGGAAATATGAAAGGACGGAAAATGTCACTCAATCTCCGCGAGCACATGCAGGCACGTTATTCAATATGCAGAGCCGGGCCTGGCAGTATTTACTCATCTGGTAATTACATTTAATAGTCTGATACGCAGAAAGCACTGCCTTCTTTCAACTTAAGTTTTAATAACGGGGAAAAGAAGAAACGGTGCTGGAAAAAAAATCCTGCATTCCAAAAAGTTTGCATCATTTGGCAAAGTCTACTAAAAGAATTTTTATGATTAAAAAAAAAAAAAAAAAACTGAAACGCTACACCAAACTGGACTAAACAAGAAGTGAAAATGTGCTGACCAGAAAAAAAAATCTAAAACTAAAAAGTTTAAGCCCCCCAAAAAAATCCCCAAAAAGAAGAGAGAGTAAATAAGAAGTCTTATTAAGGCTCCTTTCTATCCAGCATCCTACCATCTTACCATCCTTTCATCCTGCACCCCTGTCATCTCGCCCTGCTGTCTTTATCACCCCCCCTCACCTCAACGTTCCGCCTCCACCCCCCTACCCACGTGGCCAAATATTTACACGCCATGCAGACAAGGCCACTTCATCAATCTCTTTACTGCATGTGCGACCGGCCTGGAAATCTTGTTTTTGGATTAAGCAAAGAGGGCGCAGGTAATAAGGGACCATCATACTGTTCCACAAGGCCATTTGTCAGGCTGTAGCGAGCGGCAGAGAGAGAGAGAGAGAGAGAGAGGTTAGGGGAAGTTAATAAATTACCCCTCTCTCTCACTCTCAGCCTCTCTTCCTTACCCTACCTAGCCTCTCTTTGTTAAGGCGAGTGTCAGCAGCACTCTGCATCCAGGCCTAAGCTAGGACTAGTACTTCTACTTGTACTTGCTTTAGGTATGCTTGCTTTTAGTGCATAAAAATGTACAACAGCCTTTTACACCGTCAGCAAGGGCGATTATCGGATTATAGAAGTGTTAGGGGTGCACCCAACAAACCCAGCCACACCATCCTCCTTAAAAAAAAAAGTGTCACAAAGTGGGACGACACCTGTCTCATCAAATCTTCTATTATTCTGTAACATTAATGATCTGATTCACATCCAGACAGTACCTGTCTAGCACACTGGCTTTAATATAACCAGCAGTGCAGCAGAGCTAGCCCCTCTCACTCCAGTTTAACCAGAGGGCAGTGGCTGCAGGCAGCAGTATTAGCTTACTAAATTGAAACCTTGTTTTTAACAGAGTAAAGGGTGTGGTTTAATGGTGAGTGTGCACGCTCAGAGCACGGCAGAGCGGAGAGAAAGTGGGATAATACCTTGCTTGCAGAGGGCAGACCACTACGCTTTCATTCTCAAAAGGCAGGGGTCAGCAATAGGTGGCCTGCGGGTCAGAAAATTCAAAATTCTAAATAAAACGCTTTTATTGTGAGCTTTTGTTTACATTCCTCCCCTTTCTCTCTGTCGAGCTCGGCGTGACTTTAGTTTTCACTAGCCGGGGCAGTGGTAGTGTATTGGACACGGGTTAGATCCCGCGCGAGGAGCGGTGTGTTTATTTATTTATTTATTTTCCTTTCCTCTTGGATCTACCTGCTTTGGGATCAACTGTTCTGCAATTGGGTTCAACAACCCTCTGGGCTGGAGAGCTACTAGTAGCACTGTAGCACTCCATCACAATACACTTCATTTTCCAAAACGTACACGGAATGGCTTGAAAAATATTTGAACATTTTTAGCTTATCAGAGACAAACTCCCACTAAAAAAAGAAAAATACAACAAAAACACAACTTTTTGTTTTCATATTTAGGGGAGCTGGGACATGTTTTGAGTGTGCTTGCGCACCCTTAACAAAAGGGCTAGTGACACCCCTGATTGTCACTTTCAGTTTTCAGAACACAAAAATGAGTATATATATAAAAAAAGAGTAGAAAAACAAGCAGAAAGTAGAAATAACAAAACACCGATGACTCTCACTCTGATATTGGAAGTGGAACTGCTGTAAAGGGTTCAGGATGTGCGTGGAACAGCGTTCATGTCCGCCTCCGCTAACGCCGCCGCCGCTGTTGTATCTGCTTCTGCCTGGCCTCTTCATGTGCCCTTGTTTTCACCTCTGCTTGATTGGAAGAGCGCAAACACTCTCCAGACTAGCGCCCATACTCCATTACAGTAGAGTGCGCAGGAGTGCTAATGCGTTCCGTAATGAAGCTGGGTGAAGACTAGCGTGACTGAGATTATCCACCGCTAATGGGGTTGGAGTGCGATCGCGGCGCTAGGCTAGCGCGCCGCTGTCCCTTAGCCAAACAATGGATTGAGACGGAGCGCAAGCCGCTTTAAGACGCTTTAACCCTTTCCCAAAGCTCCAGCCTAGTCTTTTCCAAGAAGATTTGGAAAGCCGGACAAAGACGCGGCTAAATCCCGGCAAACCCAGATTCGCAGCGATCCGCCGAGCGAGCTAGCGTCGAGCTAGTGGACAGCTTACACGACTTTACTGCAGTAATCGCTGGCTGAGTTACAGCTTCGCCAGCTCATTTTTGCTTTATTAGAGAGCCGTACCTCGTCTACATTTCCATCTACGCTTCTCATATCCCTCTCCACTCAAAAGCCTCCCCGCTAAATATAGATCCGTGATTGATCCAGAGAGAGAGAGAGCTAGCGCTAGCATCCAAACACTGCTTCCTCTCCCCCTCAGCAGTGCAACCACAGTAAATCGGCCCGGAGAGAAGCTCGGCGTCTGGCTCTGCGTTTAGCGGCGCAGGAGTCGGGGTGAGATTGGCCTGTCAGGCAGAATGAAAGCAGCGCTATCTTACTGCTCTTTCTGCTCTTTACACTCAACCTCCTGCCACTTGACCTCAGTGAACCCTGTGGAGTGATAAGCTCTATGAGATAGCACATTAACATGCAGAGCCACCTACCGCCCCCATTTATCACATATACACACACACACACACACACACACGGCCTGTTCTGCAAAGAAAGAGAGAGAGAGAGAGAGAGAGGGAAAAATTTAGGGATAAAGAGGGGGTAGAGAGTGGGGGAATAAAATGGGGTTCAAATGCTCCATATATATGTATATTGGTGTAAAAAGTGTAAATGTATATGTTTTTTGCTATCATCTGTGCGAGCCCATTGGTGGGCATTTGTTCACATGAAGAGGGTTATTTTATTTAACTTTTCCTTTATTTATTTTTTAAACCTGTGAATCACCATAGAATAAAAAAAAAACACGTTTTAATAAAATCTAATTTTTCCAGCAATACTATACTGATATCAAGCCAAAGCAACTCAAAACGCAGATAAAACTCTCGACACTCAAGGTAACAACTCAATAACAAAAAAAAAAAAAAGAAAAATCCAAAATCCAAAAAAGATTCAAGTACAAAGATGAAGCCAATTAGACTGAGTGAAAACTCTGAAACCTTTTAGCTTTAAGCAACTGCAATAATTCTCTCTGGAATCTTCTGTCCTGATGAATCAAAGTCATTCAAAGTCTTCCAGTTCTGATTTTTCTTTTTTAAAAAGCTAAAAAAAAATGGAAAGATTTAAAAGAATTACTTTGCAATACTGAGACTAGGGGTGTATTTCTTTTTTGTTTGTTTGTTTTTTTCTTTTTTTAAGACTTCTGCAGGAGACAGAATTGGTATTATTGAACTTTGATGCTGTAAAATGATGTTTTCTATTTTATTCTTTAAGTATTTAAACTAATGTGATGTAAGGCTCCGCCTCCAAGCCCCACACTGAACTGAACTGAACTGAACTGAGTGCACACACTGAACTGAACTGTATTTACTGTACATAATGTAAGTTAATAATAATAATAATCATCCTCCATAGTACTGAGTACTAAGTCTCGTGTTGGGTGACGGTTTATAGTCGGGACAGATCCCAGTAGACCCCGTGTCCTCCTCCTCCTCCTCCTCCTCCTCCTCCTCCAAGTAGGCCGCCTCTAGTGCTATGCGCCACAGACCCTTTATACAGTATTGTTTCTGTATTTGACCACATGTACGCCAGCTCGTCCTCAACCCGTGTGCTCATAGCATCGCCCGAGTATCTACTGTATGTAGCAGAGCTGCTAAAACCAGTGATGACCATAATGGGTAAACGTGATAGCCAACCGTTTTCTATTCTTCTGTATGAAGGTTGTGTTCAATTATCTCTGCATGCAATGATTTTATTTGTTTGTTTGTTTGTTTGTTTGTTTTTAGAGTGCCATAAAACCCCCCAGTCGTCATTAAACAAGAACTGTAAAGATGTCCAGCTCACTGTCAGCTCTTCATCACTGTAAATATGTGTACATACCAAACAGCTATGCATGCTGATATTCTAGCAATTATTTCAGGTACTTTTATAATCAAAAAGTCTCATGTGGCATGTGCTAAAAACATAAATAATAATAAAACACAATAAAAATCAAACAAAATAAAAAAAAACAAAAACAGAAAGTATGTGATTTGTCGAGCAATTGTCCGCTGATAAAAAGGTGGATGTGGAAAATTGTGATTTTTTTTTAATTTGTTCTTTTTTTTTTTTTGCCTACTGTAAGTGGTTGATTCCTTTGGCTGTCATCCCCATTGTGTTTTGTTTCTTGTAAACCTGTCTTAACATTGTAAAGGTAGGGTTGAGGCAAATGCAAAAAGGAATAATAAAAAAAAAACAGAGCAGAGGGGTACAACCCCTTCTGAAACTGAAATTATGGTTCTATGCTATAATAATAATAATCATAAAAAAATCATATCTACGTAAGTAGAAACAAAATACATAAAAAAAGAAAGAAAGAGAGGAATTCTATTTAACGCTGTGGAAATGTTGAATTCATTCATTCACAGGTCTGGCTATATCAGTACTGACATTATGACATTATGAACAACAGTGGCAACTTTATTCCCGTTTCTTTATTCCCGTCTAAGTGCCAGACGTACAGTAAAATCAGAAAGAGAGGGAAGATGGAAATGATGTTTTTCTTTATTTTATAAGAAGCACTTAAGGCTAAGATGTTAAAGAAGAAGAAGAAGAAGAAGAAGAAGGAGAAGAAAGTACATTGAATTTTATGTTTAATTCACAGCTCCACATGCAGTGGTAGGCTTTCTTAAAAACCCAAAAGTATTATAATTTGCCTCAGCCCTGTGCATTAAACTGTACATTTTTATTGAAATGAAAGACTATTCTATAAAGGAGAGGTTGTATCCTGTGAAGGAAGACGGACAGTTTTTTTAGGAATGTTTATTTTTCATTCATGACGATCACGATAGTTGGAGGTGTCTGATTTTTAATCTGTGCTAAAGATATTTTGAATTTAATAAATAATCATTGTAACAAGATGTCCCCGGGCTCGTTTTTTTACATTCCCTCTGCCGCGTTCTTCAACAGCGTGACCGAGCTGAGCTGAGTAAATAATGCCGGCTGAAGTGGCAGCTGCCGCTGGGCAGTGCGTCACCTCTGGCCGTGCCCGCTTCCCCCTGAGTCACCTCTGATATCTGCCCTGTCATCACTTCCCCCTGCACCCCAAACACAGCGCTCTGTAAACCTGACACAATGAACCTCCGGCACACAGTAATCTGCCTGACATCACTACGCTCACACGCGGGGGCTCGGATCGGGCTGCACTGAGGAACAGCAGGAATTTTCTGAGTCGGTTTTCCGGACACAGATTACTGGAAGACTAGTCCCGGATTATGCAACACTACCCTTTAAACTTTCATCATAAACCGTTTCATTATAGTTACATAATACCTCAGCACTGCTGTCTCCTCAAATGCTTGTAAAAATAATTGAATAATTGAAAAAAAAAGAAAATTGAAATAAGGTGAATCTCCATTGTTCTTTACACTGTCGAAATTTCATGATTAATGAACCAATAAAAAGGGTCCAACCGTCACTGAAAGTAAATCTAGCATTTTGAGGATGCAATGTTTTTGCTTGACAGCATTTCTACATTCATACACAAACACAGACGCACACTCTAACTTGCCAGAAGTCACGGGATAGCAATATGTAAATAGCTTCTGAAGCGTTAAATCAGGGAAAGGATTGGGAACACCCACTGGATGTGTGAGTTGTGAGATTGAACACTGGCCAGCATATTCATGGCAAGGCAATGTAAATTATTTAAGAAAGACCTGGTAGTGATAATTTTTCACAATGGAAAATTTGGATGATGTGGGAACATTCCATGTTCTGTTTATAACATTTTATGCAGTTGCATTGTTTAAACACCAGATACCAGTTGTACAAATTTCACTAGTACAGGCCAAAGAACCAGTGGGCGTAAGCAAAGGGCAGAGCATACGTCAGTCATTTTTGACTGAGGCCAAGCACTCAAGCGTTTTTTTTTTTTTTTTTTGCTATGTGGGAGTGGTGGGGGGTTTCATAGTGGTCATTGCACAAGTTTTGGCTCTCCAGACTGTTGACTCTTGTGAGCCTGAAGAGATGACAGATCCTCTACCCTGCCCTCACAAGTCAAAAGGAATGACAGATTTCCAATAATATAGTAGAGTAAAAAGTAAGATGTTTAACATTTAAATGCAGCCAGAAAAAAAAAACCCAGAAAAACGTTAGCAAAGATACACAAAAACATATTTAGTAATGAAAGTAATGAATTCTATTTACTCTGTTACTTTCCTCATAAACAATAATACTTTCACTGTAAATTGCATAAATAAACAATTGATTAATTTGGAAATAAAACAGCACAGTAGTTTGTTTATGCTTAGAACAGTAGAGGGAGCATTTATACAGGTTGCATTTTTCACTATTCATACACGTTATACAAAATCGAAACGTTAATCGTGAATCCAGAATCATAAATCAAATCTAATCAAATTGTGAAATTTGTCGGAGTGCATTATTACACCACTAGTCATGTGTCTACTGGGAAAACATGACACAAAACATTATCCCCTGCAGTGGACAGTGCAGCGTGTGATGATGATAATTGTGACTGGTGGCGTCTGGCTGATGTATTATGTGTATGAACAGATAAGCAACTCTGACATATTCATTACATATGCGTATCACTGCTATCTCAGAAGAAAAAAACTTCAGAAAAAATCTCCAAAATACAAAAACTTTACAAGTAGGAGAAAAACTTCGGTATCTGAATCGGAGTAACTACAGGAGCGTTTAGGTAACTTTCCCTCACCCTCACCTCTGTTAACATGCGCCGCAAAAAAGCCGGGCGGAGCAGAGCAGCCATTTATGCAGTTTCTCTCTTTTCTCCTCTTTCCCTTTTTTTCTTGTTTACCTTAGCAGTCAGTGCTGATGCTCTCAGCGAAGCGACAGCCCATCTGAGCGTGCTCCTGCCAGCTGTGAGGGGGATGCTGGGTAAAGGGTAAACACCTCCACCACCCATTCTCTCTGCCCAATCAACCGCCAGCCAGAGGATTTACACCACAAAACACACACACACACACACACACACACACTAATACACACACACACTAATACACACACCTCAGTGGCCTATAGTCCTACAAAAAAGACAAGTAATGGGTCTTTTGAAGAGCAGAGAGAGAGAGGCCAAAGCTGCTGCTCTTCAGAGAAGCAGAGCAATAATGTGTCTGAGCAAACACACAGCAGCGTGTGTACCCCCGCACTGCTCACACACACACACACACACACACACACACACTGCTCCTGCCAGAGTCAGAGCGGAGCAGGAGCTGTAGCAGTAGCTGTAGCTGTAGCCGGCCGGGAGAGAGCAGTGCTATTACCGAGCACAGGGTCGGCCTGAAATCTCTGCCATTCAAATCCTCGGTGACGCATGAGCGATTACTTATCCATCATTCAACCCTGAGCAAACTCCATATTTACTCTCGCTGCTTCCTCCACTAAAAGGAAGGAAGAAAATTGTAAACCTCTCTCAGACGCAGCTGAAGCCCAAATGATTTCCCATTTACAGATATGGCAAAGTTTAGTGAGCCATTGGAAAAAGTGTTAGCAGGCCTTTATGCTAAATTTAGGTCACATCTAAAGCCAGTTTGTAAACTGAGAGAGAGAAAGAGAGAAAAAAAAAGAGAGAGAGAGAGAAAGAGAGGAGCGCCACTGCCCTATTGTCTCTCCCTCTCTCAGTCTCTCCATCTCCGCTCTCTCTCTTTCTCTCTCCCTCTCTCTCCATCCGGCCGCATGACCAGAACGGACGAATGGAAGAGGGGATGATCAATGTGTGCGGAGGCCCGGCGCTAAATGAACCTTCATGATTACACTCTCGTATTCCTTTGTCAGGGCCATAAGGTAGCAGGACCTTGCCCCACCACATGCATTAAATCCTATTAAAATCGCCTTCATTACGGCGCAGGCCTGTGTGTAATGGAAAAGGAAAAGGCGCTCTCCTTCTCCCCTGAGCCTCGTTCTACTGATGCCGGAGCGCGCCAGCCCCATTCCCACAAAGCCATTCTCACTTTCTCAAGGGTGACTAATAATGTTCATGTTGGAAAGGTGTACAGCGCGCCGCTCAGATCAGCCCCCCAGCCTACAGCTCCAGCCACCGGCAAACAGCCACGCGGCCCTGCCTCGCTTCTCTACAGCAGATCTGATGTAGAACATGCGCAACAACAACAATAACAACACGACCACCACCGCCAACCACCAACTCCAAACAATATTAATCACGTATCATCAGCAACTGGTTAATGTCTAATAACATGTCTACATATCTATAATGTCTATAGTAATAATAATAATAATAAAAGTGCAATTTATGCAATCACTAGATTGTTTTATTTAGCTGGTTGGTATGCTGTTGTTAAATGGCTGCTAGGTGGATGTTATGGAGTTGTTTATTAGTGTGTATTAGGTGGTTGCTATGGTGAAGTTACATGGCTGCTGTTGTATTCCAGGTGGTTTCCATTAAGTTGTTCAGTGTTTATTAGGTGGTTCCTATGGTGTTGTTTTCGAGGCTGCTATGGTATTTCAGGTGGTTGCTAGTTTGTTCCTATGAAGTTGTATAGTGCTTGTTAAATATTTGCTCGGTGGTTACTAGGTGGTTGCTAGGCTGTTACTATGGTGTCCTTGAAGGTTGCTGTGGTGTTCCAGGTGTTTGCTGTCACTGAAAAATAGCTTTTGTAACTTTTGCACCCTATTAATTATTAAGGATAAATCTGTAAAATTGCTAGAAGAGTCACGGAGTCACACGAAAGAATCTGGAGTTTGGTCAGTGTCAGCATATCAAAAACTGTGGAATATGTTTTGTGGCAGAAAAAATAAATAAAATAAAATAAAATAATGAGAATATAAATTAAACAGCTTTGCCGGGCACAACCTCTAAAAATATTACAAATGATAATTATATGATTATTAAAAGTAATTGAATTAATAGGTGAGGTTTTTTTTTTTCAATTACACTGGGTAAATTAACTTGTTATCACATAACACCTGTTTTAATACACAACAACAGAGATGAAGGGAATAAAAACATAGACAGTAGAGCAGAGAAAAACTGTGATTACAGAGGTTAATTATGAGAGAGTGAGAGAGACAGAAACAGAGAGAAAAAGACAGAGAGAGAGAGAGAGAGATACAGAGTGAGAGAAAGAGAGAAAGAGAGAAAGAGAGAGAGAGAATGAGAGGCACACAGAGAGAGAGAAAGAGAAAGCCACAGAAAGAGAGAATGAGAGGCACACAGAGAGAGAAAGAGGTACAGAGTGAGAGAAAGAGAGAGAGAGAATGAGAGGCACACAGAGAGAGAGAGAGAAAGAGAAAGCCACAGAAAGAGAGAGAGAGAGAGAAAAAAGAGACCTGTCCTGAAATAAACAGACATCCAAAAAAATTGTAGCAGCTTGTAAAGAAATAAAGGACACATCCTGACCAGCAGAGTGGACAGGAGAATAAACAACGTTCATGTGACAATCATTTATCAGTCCCCTTTCCATACATACACACACACACTCTCTCTCTCACACACACACACACACACACACTGTGATAAGATCAAGTGTGTGTCAGTTGCCAATTGCCTCCTGTCACACTTCAGGGTGGGATGAAAATGGAGGGTGGGGAGGAGGTTGACGGTGAGAAGAATCAAAGGGGAGGGGTGAATGTGTGTATGAGTGTGTGTGAGAGAGAGAGAGAGAAAGGGAGTGAGGGGGGGTGTTAGGACATGAAGCACCCAGGGGGAAAACGACCCAACTCAGAAGGACTTGTGCAGTCACTGTGAAACTATCTCATTTTTATCTTCCGAAAGGACTTCCGAGGTGATCCGAAGAACGTAATTATTTTCACCTAATAAAAGCAACATATGCTAAGACAATAAAAGCCCTTATTGGACATCTATTCATTAAAAAAAGGTTGTAAAAAGGGGAGAATTCTTGCATGGGGATGAGATTTAAAAGGGCTTTTCTGAATGTGAAAATCGGCTTAGAGCTCTTTTTAACGTGGCGCTAGCACGCAATGTTCTAATATAAAAGAGTTTGAATAAAACATGAGAGGGGTGTGGGTTTATTGGGCGTACGCTCTTCCGCGCTCAAAGATCTTTGAAGGAGGAAAAATTTGCAGCTATTTAACCCTCCTTATTCATTTCTGCTCGCAGTAATGACGGCGGGTCGCTGGAATAAAGGCTTTGGGAGAAAAGGACAGTGGTCCGGTGGTTGTGCACGGCTTCCGGCTCCGAGCGCTCTCACTCGGAACTTGGTCGCCCTGCCCGCCGGAGCTCACCTCAAATCCCCCCTACAGAACAATCTGCTGGAACACAAAGAGAGAGGCCAGGGCCCTGCAGCATGGAGACACAGATATGAGGTCATGTGACCTTGAAAGAAGAGTCAGGTGAGATAATGACTCAGGAACACTGCCGTTATCTCATGAAACACAATGGATTTTATTCAGTTTTTAATCGTAAGACACATTACTCAGCTACTTCTCTACTTTATTTAGTGACTACTAGCAAACCTGGTTATAAGTAATGCAGTTTATAAATGACAAAATGTATGTAAGACTAGATACTGAGTGTCTATAATAACTGGGAACAACAAGTATGAGCTTTCTGCTACCAAGTCATATCAAAGGAAAAACATTTTTCTCATGTTAAAAATTAAACAGAAACAAAGCACTGCTGGAATATTAACTCTAACCAATCCTGGTCCAGTACTAATTAACCAATCCTGGTCCAGCACTGCTGAAATAATAACTTTAACCATTCCTGGTTCAACACTACTGTACTTATTAACCAATCCTGGTCCAGCACTGCTGGAATAATGACTCTAACCAATCCTAAATCAGCACTGCTGGAATAATTAAACAATCCTAGTCTAGCACTACTGTACTAATTAACCAATCCTAGTCTAGCACGGCTGGAATAATAACACTAACTAATTCTGGTCCAGCTCTGCTGTAATAATTAACCAATCCTAGTCTAGCACGGCTGGAATAATAACACTAACTAATTCTGGTCCAGCTCTGCTGTAATAATTAACCAATCCTGGTCCAGCACTGCTGTACTAATTAACCAATCCTGGTCCAGCAAAACAGTACTTATTAACCAATCCTGGCCAGCATAGCTGTACTAATTAACCAATCCTGGTCCAGCAAAACAGTATCTATTAACCAATCCTGGTCCAGCATAGCTGTACTAATTAACCAATCCTGGCCCAGCATAACTGTACTAATTAACCAATCCTGGTCCATCATAGCTGTACTAATTAACCAATCCTGGCCCAGCATAGTTGTACTAATTAACCAATCCTGGTCTAGCACTGCTGTACTAATTAACCAATCCTGGTCCATCATAGCTGTACTAATTAACCAATCCTGGCCCAGCATAGCTGTACTAATTAACAAGTCCTGGCCCAGCATAGTTGTACTAATTAACCAATCCTGGTCCAGCACTGCTTTACTAAGTAACCAATCCTAGTCCAGCACTGCTGTACTAATTAACCAATACTAGTCCAGCACTGCTGTACTAATTAACCAATCCTAGTCCAGCACTGCTGTACTAATTAACCAATCCTGGTCCAGAACACCTGTAATAATTAACCAATCCCAGTCCAGCACTGCTGTACTAATTAAACCAATCCTAATCTATCACTGCTGGAATATTAACTCTAACCAATCCTGGTCCAGCATAGCCGTACTTATCAACTAATCCTGGTCCAGCACTGCTGTACTAATTAACCAATCCTATTCCAGCATCACTTAAATAATAATGCAACAAATAATCCAGAGATGCTAAATTTAGTAGCCAATCCTAGTCCAGCACACCTGTAACAATTAACCAATCGTAGTTCATGACTTCTGGAATAAACCCAATCGTAGTTCAGCACTGCTGGAGTAATAAGGCCACAGACAGATGTGAGCTCACCCACAATAGCTGCCACTCTAATTGGTCTCTAAAGGCCCCCTGTGCTGGGAGAGCACTGTGCTGTCCTGTAACACTCCCTCACACACCCACACACTCCACACTCTCTCATTAGTGAGGCTCACAGGGTGTCTCCCATAATAAAGCCATTATCACTCCTGTGACTTAAAAAGTCTGTCAGAAGCTACGTACACAAACTTACACATGTGCGCGCACACACACACACACACACCTGTAAGTGAGTGTAAGTGAATTTTGTGAAATCTACACTACAGATCCAATTGGTTATGTAACTATGCTGACTTGTGTCCTGAGTAAACAGCTTAATATCACAGCTTGTCTCTCCTTCACTGAGATACTTTTGGGTAGGAACTGTCCACTGCGTATCAGGAACAATCCACAGAACCTGTCTGGTGTTTTGGAGATTGTTCCTGTCAAAGTCACTCAGTTTCGGACTGATGCTGTGGTGTTGCAATTACTGTCACTACGTGGCTAGGTGGAGTAGTTTAGAGGTTGCTATGGTGTTTCTAGGTGGATACTAGGCAGTTGCAATGATGGTATGGTGCCTGAGGTGGCTGTCAAGTGGTTGCTGTGGCACCCCAACTGGTTGGTTCAGTATTACTAGTTATAAGCAACCTATTTATTCATTGCATGGTATAAAAAAAGCAAAAATGAGCAAAAGTACATCTATACAAAAACTATATATAAAAAAAAAAATAATAAAATAGTGTCAGTATCTTAAAAACCACAAGTTAAAAGATGAAAATCTGGTTGAAAAAAAAAAAATACAGATTATTTAAATTAATACCAACCATTAAGAAATCAGAATGATTTTTCAACCTTTTTTCCAAGTGTGGACTGTATAACATTGTATAACTGAATTTTTTATATAAATCATACTTAAATACGGCTCTAGAAAAAAAATTAAGAGACCTCTTCAGTTTCTGAATCAGTTTCTCTGATTTTGTTTTCTGTACACTACGGACACCATTTCTCCCAAATTCCAAATACAAATGTTGTCATTTAGAGTATTTATTTGCAAAAAATGAAAAATGGCTGAAATAACTTTAAGGGATACTTAGTGTTAGGGTCTGTTTATTATAACTTTATAATAGGGCCCAATCAGTATGAGCTTTTTTGTTACCAATACCAAAAAATTAAAAATAAAATCATTGTTCAAGTCCAAATAAAGAGCTGTACATAAGTCGTATACAATTTTATAGTGTCAGTATGTTGGAAACCACAAAATGAACTGAACTGTGAAAATCTAAAGAAAAAGAAATATAAGTAAGATAAACAAACACAGTAACAAAAAATGGATGATAACGTCAAACCATAATGAATTATGATTTTTGTATAAAACTGGAACTGGAAAAAAAAAACACACACATATATATATATATATATATATATATATATATATATATATATATATATATATATATATATATATATATACAGTAAATAATGAAGACAATTTCATCTATATTAGATATAACAGTGTAAGTGTGATTAAACTAAACAATAAGCTTCTATTCTAATAATTATATTCTAAAACTATTTTGTTTAGTTATTCTTTTTTCCTTCTTTTTTTTTTTACTGAATTCACTCCCTCCCTTTCTCTCCACCCCTCCCCACTCAGTGTGAAGCGGTGGAGGTCGTTGGCGGGACTCGATCTTAAATAAAAAAGCATCGCTGCACCATTAAGCGCGAATAGTAATGATATTAATTTGCCAAGACTGTGTCATTTTCACAGGAGAGCAACTAGCAGAAAACATTATGAAAATGTCCGAGAGGACTGGTAATTGAGTTGATTAGTGTGACCTTGCTAGGGAAGGTAATAGTGGGGCGAGTGAACGAAGCGTGGGGCCTGAGTTATGACCCCTTGCATGCTCTCTCTCTCTCTGTGAGTGTGTGTGTGTGAGTGTGTGAGGAGCAGGCTGGGCTATTTGTTGCAGCGTGACTGGTAGCGGTGCTCTCCTGCTCTGACAGAGTGATCTGCCGTGACTAGCCGAGCTTGTCGTGCTACTTAGCACTTTTTTCCCCGAGAGTAATGAGGGGACTAGCCGCGACCCGCCAAGACCAGAGACCGGCCGCCACTGGATTAACCAATTCTAGAGAAAAAAAAGCTTTGCATTTAGAGTAGACAGAGCGCAGACCGGCTGGAGGAGGTGAAAGGAAATCGAGAGAGAAAAGAAGCCCAGAGGCTAAAATTTCATACAGAATTTACTTTCAACCTTTTGTTTATCATTCATATTAAAGCACAGCCACACAGTGCGTGCGTGAGTGTGTATCTGTGTGTGTTTGTGTGTGTGTGTAACATACATTCCCAGCCTCAGACACACTCTCTCTCACACTTTCTTTCTCACACACAGCACTCATTCTGCTGGTGTTATTCCGTGAGATCTTCAGTGTAACAGCTCAGTGTGGCATTTGGCAAAGCGCGGTCCTCTCGTCTATTACGCGTTTTATTGGCTAATGAAACGAGCGTGGTGATGTCCAGCCTCCTCCATTCCTGCCTGCACCTCCTCTA
The DNA here is from genome assembly GCF_023375975.1 of Astyanax mexicanus. Lineage (NCBI taxonomy): Eukaryota > Metazoa > Chordata > Actinopteri > Characiformes > Acestrorhamphidae > Astyanax > Astyanax mexicanus. The sequence goes on from NC_064409.1 coordinate 53,251,374, forward strand.
TTACAGAACCTGGGATGTGCTGAGAAATCAGATCAGCCTCACACACTGCCAAATACTTACCCTGATCATATCCCCGTCTTAATAACAGATCATTAAACATTACTGACTGTTTCTGGCAAGAACAGTCTAATCAGGTCAAACAAGAGCTGCATCTCATATAATAGCTGAATGATAGGGGTGCACTGATACTGATACTGATAAAGAATTTCTAGGATGATAATTTATTAAGTTATACTTAATATAGTGTTATAGTTAATAGTTAGTCTAGTTTAGCTAAACTAGGATAGGATAGTGTTCTTCACATGCTGGAGGTGTAAACTGATCAGTTTTTTAACAGTTAAAAGTAGATTTGGGACCAGAAGGATGCTGGATTGATGCCGGCCTGGCAGAAAATGAAGGAAGGGACAGAACAAGGTTTTAAACTTCCTTTACATTCATGGATAAAGTGCTCTTACTCTCAAAGGTGGAGTAATGGGTCCCTGTACAGACTGACAAGACTGAGATGATCATATAGTGTAAACCTAGTGGAAAATCTGGACTTGAGCAATGCTTTTAGCAATGTTTTTTATGCCATTAATTACATAATAATACGTATATTGTTTTATTGTTTTACAGTTTTGATTTAGATTAAGAAAAAGAGGTAAACATTGGGGAAAAAAAACCAAAAGAAACAAATGCAAATAATGATGTACCTGTGCAAAGGCAGCAAAAGAACATTTAATTATGCTGGTAAAGCAATGCTTTATCACTCTACAGTATTAATATTAGTACAAAGTGTATACCTTATAATATTAGTAGTGTGTAGTATGCAATTGAGACTTCTATAAGCCATTCAGAAGGTCTTGGTATATATATAATATATTAGTACTTTTTCTTTATTGTTTTTATTTATTTGTTTGTTTGTTTTTTTACAAAATACATCATTCTACAAATTAATGTAATATCCTGGCCAAGTGGTTGGTTACAATTTTTAACAAAGTTGTGTTTTTAACTGACACTGGCATGTCTGCGTGTTCAATTGTGCAAGAGACACATTCATTATTTGCTCCTCGTTGGATGGTAATTCCTATCCACTAAGCTCTTCATCTAAATCCTGGTGCACACAAAAAAATCAAGTGCAATTTTAACCCTTTTTTAGCCTTCGGATTTTTTCCTATTTGGAAGGTAAATCCAAAGTAACTGTTGAGTCACAAGCTAATTGGTGGCCTGCTTACACAGCTCTAGGAAAAAATAAGAGACCACTAATAAATGATGAGTTTCTTTGATTTTACCAAATTGAAAACCTCTGGAATATAATCAAGAGGAAGATGGATGATCACAAGCCATCAAAACAAACTGAACTGCTTAATTTTTTGCACCAGGAGTGGCATAAAGTTATCCAAAAGCAGTGTGTAAGACTGGTGGAGGAGAACATGGCAAGCAAAATCAGAGAAACTGATTCAGAAACTGAAGTGGTCTCTTCATTTTTTCCAGAGCTGTATTTTCTGAAAATGCTTTTTCTTATTTTTTTTATATTATTTTTTATTGAACTGAACAGGTATTCGAAAGACAAGCATCAAATGACATTTTTTTTAACATTATAATTTTCCCAACAAATAATGTTGGAAGTTTACTCAGTCTAAGGTGATGTTTTGCATATTTTCAAAGTGAGATAATACTGGGTTCCAAATTCTGTAAAACATGCCTGATTTTTAAGACTTTAAATCCACCAGGTCTAAGTGAGTTAATTTAACACAACAGCCATCCAGAGCTGTACCTGCACTGGTGTTTACAAGCTTCCACAGCACAAAGAACAGGAAAAAACTGCAAGCTTTTTATTAAAATTATTCATTATCTAAACACTATCCCACGCCCTCACAGCCAGACTAGCAGAAAAGTGCAGACAGGTGCGCACAGCCGCACACGCGCACGCACACACCCACCCACGCATGCAGGAACGCGTACACGCACACGTCTGTCTCCAGTGGAGACAGGGGCCAGACACTGCTTTGTCCTTATCTGCTCCTGCTGGCCTGCTGACCCCTGAGCCGACAAGCCAGGCCTCCACTCTCTCTCTCACACACACACACACACACACACGCTCCCGCCGTGCAGCATACATTACTGCTGACACTCCACATTTAATTATGCTGCTGTCAGGCACTGCCCCTCTCCTCAAATTCATTTTAATAAACTTTTTTTCTCCCTCCCTCTCTCTCTCTCTCTTTTTCTCTATCTTCTATACACACAGAGACTCACACATACATACACACACACATGCATACATACACAGTCTCTCTCTCTCTCTCTTTCTCAAGGTTACTGCTAAGGGAGTCACCTTCAGTGTCAGCCCCCAGGGCTCCCTCTCTCTCTCTCTCTCTCTCATTCTCAACCCCACACTCACACAAACTTACACAAACATACATGTACACATACTCACAAATACTGATGCACACACACACGCACACACATGCATGCTACCGTCACTCTTGATAACAGTAACACACAGAAGAAATATTTACAGCATTATTTTCTTTATTATAGGTAGTTTATATTTACTCATTACTACTAATAATAATTAATCCACAACAAAAAAAACAAAAGAATTGCTGCAAAACTCAACATACATTAAATATTACGTAATCAATACCTCTGTGTGTTCTAAATAGACAGCGGTTTTTGGGGTAGTGTTCCTCTTGGTGAGAGATTGGTAACTGTGAGGGCTTTGGATGCTCCTACAGGAAACTTGGAGAAGCTGCCTGTTTACTCTCTACTCCACTTAATAATTTCAGATCAGTAACAGGAATCAATCCTAAATTCTGCATGTTTGAAAATAGACGTAAAACTGTAATGAAATCTTTTTTTGACAAAGAGATTCTGTGACAATTGCAACAAGATTTAGAGTAATGTTGCTTATCAAAAATGACACATATTCATGTAATGCGTGAACGTTTAATACCAGGCAGAACTGAGAAAAATGCTGGCCTGTTGAGGGGTTAACTGACTTTGAGAGGGGGAGCATCACTGGTCTGAGAAAACCAATCAATCTATTAATCAAACTGCTCACCATCTTGGTTGTTATGACCAAGCTGTTAGAAGCCACAATCATCTTTGATTGCAGTGGTGCCATGAACAAGAAACAAGGACTAGAATTGTGCGGTGTTTAGTGCCAAATTTGGATTCTGTTTAGGAGTGTTTAGGTCGCTTTATTATACATTGAGCGACGCTTTTATCCAAAGCGGCTTACAATAATAATTTAAATTTAGCAATAGAGGACATAGAAGTTCAAGACAAAAACATTTTTTTCTAAATAAAATGTGGTTAGAAGTAGTTAGTATGTAGGAGTAGGAGTGTTAGGGTGTTAGGAGAGTAGGTGCTCTTTGAAGAGCTCTGTCTTCAGGAGTTTCTTAAAGATAGCGAGAGATTCTCCTGATCTGGTAGTGGAAGGTAGTTTCTTCCACTATTGGGGAACTCTGTATGAGAACAGTCTGGATTGCTTTGTGTGATTTTTTTGAGGTAAAGCTAGTTGACGTTCACTGAAGGATCTCAGAGGCCGGGAAAGAACATAAGCCTTTAGAAGGAGGTGAAAGGGAGCTGCTCTGTTTTTTTTTGTTTTCACCTTGTGGCAACCGGTAGCCAGTGGAGCTCAATAATAGTGGGGTGACATGTGCCCGCTTTGGCTGGTTGGCTTCAATGCTGTCAATCCTGCTGAGGAGAGACACACTGTCGCAAACTGATGGTGTGATGATGGAGGGTCACCCTAGTGGTGATATACAGCTCTGGAAAAAATTGAGAGATCGCTTCAGTTTCTGAATCAGTTTCTCTGATTTTGCTTTTTATAGGTTTTATATGTTTGAGTAAAATGAACATTGTTGTTTTATTCTATAAACTATAGAAAACATTTCTCCTAAATAAAAAAAAATATTGTCATTTAGAGCATTTATTTGCAGAAAATGAGAAATGGCTGAAATAACAAAAAAAAAAGATGCAGAACTTTCAGACCTCAAATAATGCAAATAAAAAAAAAAAGTTTATATTCATAAGGTTTTAAGAGTTCAGAAATCAATATTTGGTGGAATAACCCTGTTTTTTAATCACAGTCTTGTGATCTTGGCATGTTCTCCTCCACCAGTCTTACACACTGCTTTTGGATAACTTTATGCCTGCACTCCTGGTGCAAAAATCCAAGGAGTAATTTGGTAAAATCAAAGAAACTCATCATTTTAAATGGTCTCTTATTTTTTTTCCAGAGCTGTATGTGTGTATCTATGTGTTGTATGCATGTGTTCTACACCCACCTGCACTCAGCCTGCAGTGAACAGTGTGAGAGAGAGTGTGTGTGTGTGTGTGTGTGTGGCACTGAAGTGAAAGTGATGGTGAACTCGTTGATGAAGTTAATTAGTTACAGCAGTGAGCTCCCAGAGCCTGAAGACACAGCTCATTAAGATCAGGTGTGCAGATTTTTTAATTAATTAAGAGAGTCATCCATTACAGGCAGCTCCTCCCCGGCCTACACTCTCTCTAAACCACCACAACTGTAGAAACCTGCACTGTACCTTTATTACAGGCTTTTCTGCTTTATATCACAGTCTATTAAAAGCTCTAGAAGTGGGAAGAATCATTATTAATTAATGAAGGTGTGGGAAAAGGAGGTTACCTCGATGGGGAGTGACCTCAGACAGTGGGAGGCTCTGTAACATGGTGTGGTTCACTGGTTTCGTGTGGTTAAGCAAGTGGTGATCCTGAACCAAAGCCAGTGATCAGAGCTTGCAGAACTGCATAATTCATACTGAGCTTTAACACGCTTTGCATTTAGGCCAGAAAGTTCAACTTTTGGTTTCATTTGACCACAGAACCTTCTTTCACATTGTGGCTGTTTTTAAATATCTCTTCTTATGTCTGTCTTTCTTTCAACAGCAGTTTTCTTCTTGCTACTCTTCCCTAAAGGCCAGTTTTTGTGGAGTGCACTACTTCCTGTATACAGATTTTCACACCTGTAGTGTGGATTTCTGCAGCTCCTCCAGAGTGACCATGGGTTTCTTGGCTGCTTCCCTGACCAGTGCTCTCATGTCAGTTTCAGTAGATGGCCATGTCTTTTTTTTTTAGGTTTCCATTTGTAGAATACTTTTTTTTCCCATTTTTTGAATGATGGATTGAACAGTGCTACTTGAAATGCCCAAACTTGGATATAGGTTTTAATAACCTCACCCTACTCTAAAGTTCTCCACAATTTTTAATGAAGTGACTTCTGAAGGCAATTGGTTGCACTAGATTTTATTTAGGGGTTTCAGATTCACTTTCCAGATTTTTATTTGATCATTTAAAAAAAAAAAAAAAGACTCAAAGACTCAAAAACTGCGCTATAAAGACTCCTCTTCCTAGCATGCACCTAAACCGGACTTCACTGACATGACGCTACAGCATTTCCACTCTCCAAGTTACTAATTTGCTTCACCTGCCCTCCCTAGTATATATACCCCACAGTCTGCTGAGTTCTTTGCTGAGTATTGAATCAATTTTTTTAGCTCCCCTACGATGCATTTTTTTATTTCGCCTACCTTATTGTCTTTTGCTCTGCTTATTATATTGATTACCTGTTGCAGACCGTTTTGTATTTTTGGTGTGTTGTTTTTATTTGCTGCTATTCTGTTAATTGCCTTGCCCGCCCCTCACAATCATTGTAAGCCTAGTCTCTTTTGTAATACACTCTGTCCCTGGTCTGGCCAGCATAAGAAAACCATGTATCATTTTCATTCCACTTCATAATTATGTGCTACTTTGTGTTGGTGTAGCACTTTAAATCTCAATAAAATACAATAAAATACAGTTTGTGGTAGTAAGGTGACAAAATGTGAAAGAGCTTAAGGGATATAAATACTTATGCAAGCCAGTGTATATGTCTTTGCTTTTATGCAAAAATCTCCAAATATTTGCATTAAAATGTTAGACATTTGTGATAAAGTTAATAATTATTAATAATTATAATAATATATATATAATAATTTAATAATATAATTAATAAATATAATAATATTGTATGTTGGTTTGTTCAAATCTGTCAAAATAGAGAAATTTTGTAAAAAATGGCCTAAAAAATAATGCAATATTTTTATAATTTTGCATTTTAGTATTGTATCCTTCGTAAGGTGAAACTCTACACTACTTTTTTCCCCCAAAATCAACTAAGGTAGTGTTCAGATGCTATGCAAATATTAATGTTCCGGGCTGTTTATTATGCTTGATTACTCTGGAATTCTGGAACTCTGAATTTCACTAAAAATCAAAATGTAAAACTACTAAAAACAACTCAAATTAAATAGTAACAGGTGGAAAAACTGTTCAGTTAAAAGAAGAAGCATTGTTAGATTCCTGATTCATTTAATTAAACTGAGTGTGGGGCTGGAGTGACATTCAGAGAAAACACAGAGCATATTAAATTAATAATACAGCTTTTTCTAATTGCATTGAAATGTTTTTGATGGTATGTTGGGCCTATGAGAGAAACTGTAAGTGTTTGAGCTTCACAGTGAAAGATTTTGTGAAGTGCCCTTGATAATTGAGATTAGTCTATTACCGCCTTGACCTTTCTATGTCTTTATAGCCTCCATTAGACGGAAAGGCCCTCACCTTAACACAGAGATTAAGAGCAGCAGGGAAAATGTATTCTTTCATTAAAAACACCTTGCATTATTAATAGCAGGAATATATTCAGCCAGCAACCTTTTCCATTCTTCCTAATTCTCGTTCTCTTTATGACACACACAGACTAAAGCAGGAGTGAATGCAGACTACTGACAGAACCACAGACATCTGAGAGAAGAACATGAGGGTTTATGTGTGATGTTTTTTTATATATATGTGGACTTTCCTCAACAGTTTAAGTTTACTTAAACTTTTAAAAATACCCAGAGATTTTAGATGTCATCGCATAGCAGTATGTAAATCTATCATGAACTGATATCTTAGGGGATGGCTTAGGAGTGCCCAGGCCTCTATACTTTGGGAGGTATTGTCTTGTGAATGAAGCTGAACACTGGTCAGCATGCTCATCTTCGAGAAAGAACAGAGTTCTGATAGTGGAACATTTTATTTTAGAAGTTCTGAAGGCACTTAACATTCCTGGTGGTCAGAAAAATGAAAAAGGTACAGTGCTTTCAAACCTTAAATAATGCAAAGAAAACAAGTTCATATTTATTTTTGACACAACAGTGCTAATGTTTTAAGAGTTCAGAAATACAAATTTGGTGGAATTACGCAGGTTTTTAATCACAGCTTTATCATGCATCCTGGCATGCTCTCCACCAGTCTTTCACACTGCTTTTGGGTAACCTTATTCCACACCTGGCACAAAAATTCAAGCAGTTGAGCTTGGTTTGATGGCTTGTGATCATCCAACTTGCATCTTACATAATTACATTCAGAGGTTTTTCAATTAGGTTCAGGTCTGGAGATTTGATCGTCAACTTATTTGAATGTCAGTTAGCAACCGCAGGATTACATCAAGTGACCTATAAAGAAAGGATGGCAGCTGGGCTGAATTGCAGGGCAAAAAAACAGATAAAAACAATCTCTTAGAGGCAGGACTCAAGCTAGAAAAAGGACCTTCTTCAATGAGAAGCAAAGAAGAGACAGGCTAGAGACAGGCTACTTTGCAAAAGATCATAAGAATTGGACTATTGAGAACTGGAGTGGGATAATTATCAGCTTTGCTCAACACCTGGCTATTAGATGTTTAGACTGAATCCTGCAGAGGTGTACTTGCATCCACTGTGAAATTTGGTGTAAGATCTGTGATGATTTTGGGATGCTTTAGTAAGGCTTGAATTGGACAGTTTGGTCTTTGCGAATGACGCTTGAATCAAGCCTCATACAAGGTTATCCTGGAAAAACACTATAAATTAATATTTATTTTAGGTCTGAAAAGTCTGCATCTTTTTTGTTAATTTGACCATTTCTCATTTTCTGCAAATAAATGCTTTGAATTACAATATTTTTATTTGGAATTTGGGAGAAATGTTGTCAGTAGTTTATAGAATAAAAAAACAATGTTCAATTTACTTAAACATATACCTATAAATAGCAAAATAAGAGAAACTGATTCAGAAACTGAAGTGGTCTCTTAATGTTTTCCAGAGCTGTATATTACTTATTATATTATAAATCATTAATCTTTCAGTTGATGTGCTTTTGCCTGTATCTGTGAAAATATACTACCTTTTATTATTGTGTAAATTATCTAAGCATGAATAAATACATTTTATATGGTTAATTCCTTCCAAAACTGAAAAATCTATTCTTTACTTGTCTCTTCATTTCCCTGGTCTATTTAATGACAGGTACCTGGTCTGACTTTATCTCCTGTCATCAGAAGTCTTTGCCCAAAGTGTCCGAATGCTGTTTCAGCACGCGCTGCATCCAGACTGAATGTGAATGGCTTGATGGGTTTGGCCCAGGCTCTACAGCAGGCCCCTGTCATCCAGATCCAGACAGCAGGTCCCAGCGGGCTCCTCCCCTCTTTCATCGGCTCGTTTCAAAGCACATCATCTGCCCTTTCATAACAGCATTAATAACAATCACCACCGGGCTAATGACCAGGTGGTTTGTAGTCTTTAAAACGACAAATGGAGTATAAGAGCACTGTCAGTCCATCCGCAACAAATCATACATGACCCCGGATTCAGCGCGCGCTCGTCTAACCTGAGCCGAGCGTGTGCAGCGCTGAGAAATACGCAGAGTGTGTTAAGGAATTTCATCAGCTGCTTTAGGGCAGGTCAGAAATAGATACGGAGAGAAAGCGCTCCTGATCTCTGATCAGTGTAATGTATTGTGAGAGCTGTAAGAACAGACTAAAGGAGAAAGCCAAGGTGAAGCTCCAACTTAATATCCACAGCTATTCGAACAGGAGACGGAGACAGAGGCTGAAACCTCACACCATTCCTCAGTTGATGTAATACACAGAGAAACTAGCAGGAGCTTAATTATATGTTAATGATGAGTTTCTGATATTCTCTTAAGAAAAAGTCTAAAAGTCAAACTCATGTTGACTGAAGTGTTACTGATGTACTTGCAGGTAAGAATATAAGAATATGTGCACTAGGGGGCAGTGTTTAATCCAGACTGTGGAAAAGGCTAACAACAAAGAAGAAAGAAATCCTGCATTGTTTTCTAGAGAATGGGTAGAAGAAGCTAAACACAGAGTGCAATAAAAACTAACTTTTTTCACACAGTAAGACTTAATATTTTTTCATCCCAAAATCGTCAGTGCCCCTTTTAATCCAGTGCTTCTGGATGTATGAATTTTACCAGTCAGGTTGTAAGGAGCAGTAAAGCCACTCTGCTGAAGTACAGCTTTATACAGGAGTTCCAGTTTAATTCTCCAGCACCGGAGCTGGAGTAGCATTAGCATTAGCCGCTTACCGCTATACCCCCGTTCAGAGGTGAGTATTATTGGCCAGTAGCCTGCTGCTAACCCCGGCTAGCTCTGCTGGAGCAGAATTAGCATTAGCTGCTAACCGCGCTAGCTCTTTCTTCGTTCAGAGGGGAGCTAGCGGTTAGCCGCAAATGCTAACGCATTAGCCTTAGTGCTGGAGAAATTTGGGAATCTAAGCTTACTGTAAATGAAAAGAAGCACTTTACTCACCCAATTAAATTGTTTTCAGAAGAGAAATCTCTGTAGATTAACATTCAGCGCTCATTTAACTTTAAATTACAGTTTTGTTTACTTAGCTTAGCTTTACTTGACTTGGCTAGCCACCTCCACTCAGCCTTTTAGGTTGTTTTAGGTTTATTGTTATTGAAATCTGTTTTAATTTTTTCCCCGTTCATTTTAATAAATTACCATTTTTTTTAAATCCTTATTTCATCTGGTAATTTTATTTACTCTTAATATTTAATTATAATTATTTACCTGCTTAATTGTAAAAATTTTGTTAAAAAAAGGTCTGTTTCATATATTTATTTTCCTATTATGATTATATTGGTGCTCTTGTTTTAATTTTCCTACTATAGTTCTGAATCATAAATTTATATTTTTAATATATTCTTATTAATATTTATATTCTCCCTCCTTCTGTTTAATGCTTGGCTACATTGTAAATGAGGTTCACCCTTAATGTATTCTGAGTTTAAATACAGGTTAATTTATTAATTTACTGATAATATTCTATTGTCTCAATTTCAGTAATGGCTTTGAATCCGTCATAATTATCGTAAAAATATTGTTAGAATTTTCAGTCTAGCACAAGTGTGAGGCGCGCATTCTAATTTGACAATTTATATTTTTTCCATGTTCCTCTTATTTTTCTGCTGAATATTTGAAGCGTATATTGTCCTGCAGTTTTGAGATATCCACACCTTTCCAAGTCTGTGATTTAATTGTGTGATGTGTGCTTGTATAAAGCTTCTTGTTAGGATGCAAGGTTTCTGTGTGGCATCCACATGGGATACCTCAACAACCTCATTGTGGAAAATACCTGAAATGGCATAGCAATCAATTTGGGTACCACATTAACCACCAAGCAATTGCATATTAACACCACAGTAAGCACCTAGCAACACAATACCAACACTCTGGGAAACCACTGTGACCACTTAACAGCACCACATCAACTACCTGTGATACCATGGCAACCACTTAGAATTACCATAGTGATCACTTGGGATACAATAGCAACAACTAAAGACTCTATAGCAAACAATTACTTACTAAAAACTAAAAAAGAGAAACCACAGTGACAACCTGGAAGCACCATACTAAGTAACACCTTACTAAAAACTCAGAAACACCATAGCAAACAAATGGGATACCACAGCAACCACCTAGCAAAAAATAGCAACGACCAGGACCAGCACCCACTTTTTCTATGCAACCATTCTGTAGTGTCTTTAAAAAATGTGGCTTTTTTATATTATTGTCATAAATTCATGTATTAATAATTCATAACATATTTTTTGAACATATAATCTGCACAAAGGTTAGGAAAGTTAATAAACTCAATATATAATAATTGGCAGATCTTCTTATACACTCAGACACACACGCAGCTAATGGACTGTACGTCACCTCTGTGTGAATAGGAGCCTTTGGACAGAGGGGAACGTAAATAGGATTTTCAGTGGGTTCATGTCTCTTTAGAGTTGAGTGGAGCACAGGAAAAGCCCATTACCGCCTGCCTTAACCCTGCTGCCCACGTCCCCCCAGGCTCAGAGTGACCTCTCCTCACACCATCCCTCACTACACCTTACATTACTATTCATGCCCCAAAGAAAAGCAGGTCAACCTCAGCTAAGCCTTATTACAGGAGGGAAATGTAGATCAGACTAAAGTGACTATAGAGCTCGGCCTCCTCAGAGAGAGAGAGAGAGAAAACGGACCAAAGCTGAATGGGTAGAGGCTTCACCACTACTGGGTTAGCAGTTTGCCACTATATTTTTTTACAGTATTATCTTGGGGTTTGGACACTGACATGCTAGCTTTCGAATTAAAACTCTTCTGATTTAAAAAAAAAAAAAGGGAAAATATTTAATTCCAAAAAATATAAAGATAGATTTCACACTTACCTTGTCTTAAACCAAAAACAACAAGTGGAAAAGGGGCTGCAAACCATGGTCTGGATCAAATAATCAAAATTTGGTCTGAGCAAAATAGGTGGTGTAGATCTGGATCAATTTCTGTGTGTCTGTGTGTCTTTGGTATTGTGAGGATGCAAAAATATGCCTTGTGTGGCTCAAAAAAGGCAAAAGGCACAAAATAATAACAGGCATAATGTGAAATAAGTCAATTAGTGTGTCACTTGTCATTTCCGTTAAGAGCCAGGTGTGCTCTGACTTTTGCGGATTGCTATTTTAAGGGTGCATGGCTTCTTAGGAGAGGTAACTGACCTGTGCGTTCACGCTGTGAAGCTGTGCAAGGCGGTCATTTCCTGGAACAGAAATGTTATTTTATTGTGTATTTTGTAAATTCTTGTAATGTAAAAGTTGTGTTTGCTTTGCTTGGTGTAACGAGAGGGAGTCTATGCATGCTGAGCAAATACGCTAAGCGCACCTGCGTTGCCAAGATAGAAATGGATATCTAACTGTTGTCAGGGTCCTAATCAGTCAGTGGCGCACCTGTGTTTTCCATTGCCAAGATAACATACCAGAAATTTGCTGAACACACCTTACCTTTCAGACCATTACACTCATCAGCATAGATATATATAGACATAGATATATATATAGACATAAGCTCAGTTGCTGCATAAACGACGCAGGTGCAAGGTGTGACTGTTATAGACAGTTGTCAGGGTGTAAGATAGCAATCAGCATTGTGACGTGGCTTGTGCAGGGAGTAAGATAGATCACATGATCTGTTTTGTCTGTTGTTAGTGTGAAAGAACTTCTAGATGGTTCAGACTAAAACTACACTATACCAGAAGTATGAAATCACAGTTTAGCTATGCTACATTAAAGTGTAAAAAATATGTCAGCAAAATGTCTACATGTCTGCCATACATGCCAAAAGTTATGGCATAGCAGTAAAAATTAGTAAATTGAACTGATAGTAAGTGCAAGATAGATGGAACATTAATGGAATCCTTTTTTAAAATTGTGCAGGCATTTAACATAACGATTCAGTGTACTGGAAATGCAACATAGAAAGCATTACCACCCACAGTGGACAGTACAGTGTGTCATAATGATCATGACTAGCTGTTTCTGGCTAGAATTGCCTGTAAAAACAGAGACTAGACTCTGGCAAAAATCACACCCACATTTAACCCCTTAAAATGCCATATCTCGCATACAGGCTACAGGTGTAGGTGATACAAACTCCTTTTTTTTTGCAGTAAAATAACTTATTTACATTCTGAAAATGTGAGGGATTTGAAATCTCCTACAGGAAACTTGGAGAAGCTGCCTGTCCACTCTCTACTCCACTTAATAATTCCAGATCAGTAACAGGAATCAACCCAAACTCTGCTTCTTTAAAAAATAGACGTAAAAAATAGACAAATATATCGAAACTAAAGTATTGAAGGACATAAAATGTTTGTATTTAGGAAAATATTGGTTTTAAAATGATCAGTTCAGGAAAGAGCCAATTTTATGATTTTAGTCATTATATTTTGACATTAGCTGATTTACTTAAATATTTTTTTTAATTATGCTTTTCGGTAATGTTCCTTATCAAACATGAAAGCCCTTTATGTAATGCTTGAATAGAAATCCTCAGGATTTAGTGGTGTAATGTCAGGTAAACAATTGACAAAAATCCTAGCCTGTTAGGGGTTTAAAGCAAGTCAATGCTGAACTCTCTTGTATGTAATGGGACACAATACTATTTCTACTGTGCCATGACTTTTGGCATGTCAGTGTATTTTGACTAATTGACTATATTTTAGTGCAAATAGGGAAAGAAGTGGTGAGTAGCTGCTGGGTGAGGACTGGAAATGGTGCTAAACCCCATGTATTTCATTAGGATGTTTATGGGCTTCAAACCATCAGCTCATCAGGAAAGAAATCCTCTCTCTTTCTCTTTCTCTCTCTCTCTCTCTCTCTCTCTCTCTCTCCTAAACAAACTCATTAAAGCTGTCTCTGCCGGATGGTGAACTGCCCGCCTCCAGCTGCCCCTTCCCTCCAATTAACAGCAGTAATCACTGTCAAAGCTCCGCCTTTACCTCACAATTACACCCTCACCCCTGCCTCCTACTCTCCATCACTTGTGCACACACTCATTTGTGCACTCGCAATTGGGGCAAAACACAGAGAGAGAGTGAGCGAGAGTGAGAGAGAGAGAGAGAGAGAGAGAGAGAGAGAGAGAAATTCTATATAATTGAATTTAAATATGCTGTGTGACTCGTGCAAAACAGTGCAGGCTGCTCTCTTCCCTCTGCACCTCACTTCCTGAGGAGTCACACTCAGCCGGCTGCTCAGAGGAACACACTGACACTGAATGTTCAGGACCAGCCATGTGTGTGTGTGTGTGTGTGTGTGTGAGTGTGTGTGTGTGTGTAGTCTAGGCAAGGGCAAATGGATTGTTTTTTCCTCTCTTGGCAGCTGGCTATACCCTTTCTGCTCCTGCTTTAACACTGAGGTCAGGAGTGAATGTACGTGTGCTTGTGTGTGTGAGAGAGCGTGTGTGTGTGTGTGAGAGAGAGTGTGTGTGTGAGAGTGTGTGTGTGTGTGTATGTGTTTATGGCCAATAGTTGAAGGGCCCAGAAGCTGTCAGAGAGGAGTTCTTTTCTCAGTGTGATATAGCAGGGGTCAGGAGTGGCGCTCCCGTGCGCACATATACACACACACACACACACATCACAGAGATGCTGCCACACTCACTCTGAATAGGCTGTCATTGAATCTTGTAGGGAGCCTGCCCACGCCCAGCACGTAGCACATGCTCTCTCACTCTCCTTATCCCTCCTTCCCCATCTCTCTCTTTCTTTCTCTCCAATTCATAAATGGATGCAGCAATTGTTGCTGGATTGGAAGTTTAACAGAATGTTAAACTGCATCTCAATCAACCTCACAAGAAGCTCAGTGTTTGTCTCATTGAGATCTTCAAGAGGAAGAAGAAGCAGCAGAAGAAGAGTACGAAAAAGTGCAAGAAGGACTAACAGAATAGAAGCAAATGTATAATAAAAGAATTAAAGAAGAGGTAGCCAAAAAATTGTGTAGAAGTCTAAGAAGAAGCAAAAGGAAAAGAAAACAAGCAGCAGAAGAATAAGAAGTGAAAAAAGAAGTGGAAGAAGCGTAATATGAAGAAAACTAGCAGTAGAACAAAAAGACTAGAAGAAGAAGACAAAGAAGTGATAGAAGAACAAAACTACTAGAAGACAAAGAAGAAGTGAAAGAAAAAGAAAAAGACAAGAAGAAGAAGTGAAAGAAGAAGAAAACTAATAGAAGAACAAAAAGACTAGAAGAAGAAGACAAAGAAGTGATAGAAGAACAAAACTACTAGAAGACAAAGAAGAAGTGAAAGAAGAAAAAAAAGACAAGAAGAAGAAGAAGAAGTGAAAGAAGAAAACTAATAAAAGAAGAAAAAGACTAGAAAAAGAAGATGAAGAAGTGAAAGAAGAAGAAACTAGCAGAAGAAGAAAAAGACAAGAAGAAGTAGAAGATGAAGAAAGTGAAAGAAGAAGAAAACTAGTAGAAAAAAGAAGCAAAAGTAGAATGAAAGAAAAAGACGCTAAAGAAGAAGCAAGTAAAAATAAGAAGAAAAGGAGAGAAATAAGCGGAAGGAGAAAAGGCGAAAACGGAAGTTGAAGAACAAGTGGATGAAGATGTTCTAAAAGATAAGTAGATGTGAGGACACACAGGACTGGGAAGTTTAACATCAGAATGTATTAATTCACAATGTTACATGATTCAGGTATTTTTAATGGGTACTGCAGAGGTTATGTATCAGTCATTATGTATAAAATGTATTTAAATAAATTTCTGTTTAATATTTAAGCATATTTTCAGTACAGTAAGGGAATAAATCAGTACAGAACACCTAAATATCTAAGTACTGTAGTGGGATTATAACAAGCATTATGCATTGCTGGCTGCCTCTGTGCAGAAGCCTCATTACACACAGCACTTATTCACCAGTCGACTCTGGAAGGTGTGTGTGTGTGTGTGTGTGTGTGTGAATGCACTTGCAGTGTTAGACATGTTAGCGTAGCATACATTTATTACCCAGTTTACGTGCCTTTGACAGGCGTGCTTCCCTGCCCATGATTACATTACCCCGCTGGGCTGGGGAAGGTCGCACCCAACGCTGCAGAAAAGATCATATTTTTTAAAAGGCGAGGATGCAGAACACGCAGCCGAGCCCACCAGGGCCCACTGTTTACACAAGCGCTTAATGGATGCTATGTAGGACAGAGCAGGATGGGGAGTATGTGAGGAAACACAACACACAAATAATGGCAGAGCTTCACCCCACCAGTCATGAATTTTATCTCTTTCTCTCCTTCATTTGTTTACAGTTTTCCTGATGGATTAACTTAAGCTATTTGTTGTTTGTTGGAAATTGTTAAGGCACGTTTAATGGCCTCAATAAAACAGCATGCACACTTAAAGTAATTGATGTGTAAAAAAAAAAAAAAAAGTGAACATGGGGGTCCTGCTAGGGTAGGTTCACTAGTCTTAGTGCTCTTACAGTGTACACCCATGCAGGTTTATTGGTGCGTATTTTAGTGCGTTTAAATCTGTGAAACCAAACCAAACAGAAGGAGAAAACGCTCCAGTTAAACAAACTCATCAACTGATTCAGACCAAAGAAACAAACTACAGGGGTGAAAATGCCCTAAGATGCCATCAACCTCAAGCCACTGGATGCTCCAATAGAATAATTTGAAATAGATAAAACAGGCTAACATTTAAGCTTCTTAAAGGTGTCCTTCCCCTAAAATCCACTTTTTCTTGTTCTTTGTGAAATACTATAGCTCTCTCTGAGTTTTATATGGATGCTGCACATGAAACTGTTCCTCAACCTCCATTGTCTGCATCAACTAAGAAATAAAAAAGTCTCAGAAATAAGAGTCGATCAGGAAAGTGTCTACGTCAACTCTTGAATTAGTAATCATGGAGTTGCCCACCTTGGCTTGCGACCGCCCACATACAGAGCTAAAGCTAAAGTCAACCAGCCACCATCTCATCAGACAGAAGCTAACAGTGTTAGGAACGCCATGGCAGTTCGTTCCTGTGTTATTTGTGCAAATAACACATCAGCGTAATTTGCTTTGCCCAGTTATTCAGATATTCAGAGCTAAGTTGAGGTGGGTAGTCAAGGTCCAGAAAGTAAAAATCCACCCTGGGGTTTTGTTCTAACTGCCTGCTCAGCTGCTGTGGCTCTGCCAACTGACATGGACCTAGACTACCCACCTCTGTGTGTTTACGTAGGATCTCTGGTGGATTTGGCGTTTTGCAGAGACTCTAAGACTAGGTGTTGTAAAGTAAAATATGACATTGCAAAGACTGTTATTAGTGTATAAATGTCTTTATTTTAAAACGTTTCTAACTGTTGTCTGTGATGCTGCCTCCTGGTGTCGCAGTGCTGTTAACCAATCAGAGGCAATATGTTTGCATGTATTAATATTCATGAGCAAGAGCCGAAAGCCTATCGTTCTTCCCCACTTACTCCTCAACTGGACTAAAGCAGTGTTATACTGGATCAATGGAGCACTTTTTTTTACAAAAAAACAGCTCACATGGCATTCATTCATACTAAAGACCAGAATCAGCCATTTCAAAATGAATGAAAAAAACAATAGAATGAGCTTTTTAAATCCTGGCCTCATTAGGATTAAGGTCTCATTAGACCTAGTTCAGAGACAGCACTAGTTAAGCTAGGAAACCATGCTACTTAATCCCAAACACCACAGTGCAAAACATCTTACTAGATAACAGGGGTTGTTGGGGTAAGAAAATAAAAATAAATAAGGTTAGGGTCACACAACCCACTGGCACTAACTACCTTCCCACTGCTCAGGTTATACTATGTATAAATATGAAATTAGCACACAGTGTCACACTTAGCCTGCTGTTGTTCCTCTGGGTCTCTGGACCGGTCCTGTGTGATCGCTTTAGAGTCATTTGCAGGTGTCACTCACATCCCTGCTGCGATGATTACCAGTCTTCAATACCTGCTCCTAGACACGCTAGAGATTTTCATCAATAAACTGCTTCACATCCCTCATCAACTCCCAATTCTCATGGTCCCTAATCAGTCTCTGTATGGCCAAGTGCCTTACAGACTGCTAACCTGCTACTCAGTCTTCTCTACGTGTTTGGTATTCATCCATCAGCTTCTACATGTTAAACACCCTGTGTAGACCCAACATAGTCAGTCGTTAACATTGGCCATTTTTTTCCCCACTATATGGATTTTTGTTGTTATTTCTTATAGTGACAATGTCTGAAAGTACAATCTTTGACAAAAAGCAATAATGCACCAAGAAAGAGTTGTTTGAGTTGATGATAATGATGATGTAAGTGATTCAAGTACAAGTTTATTAAGGAAAACTGTACAAAACTGTAATTGTAAGGAAGCTTGTAAAGGAGCATACAGGTTGCAGCTGTGCCTATAGATCCCGCATACCTATAGGTTTGCTGAAGCGGGACCCATAAACACTCTATTTGTGATACTCAATTATCCTGCTGAAACACAAGATGCAAAAAATGTGGCTGCAGGATGTCCTGCACATATTACTGAGCTGTTAGGTGTCTCTTGTATCCCTACTAGGGGTGACTATTATATACTGTTGTAAAATATTGTAGTGTATCATTTTACAGCGAAGGTAGGGTTTAAACATTTGACCACAGGACCTCTATGCTCAAACCAAACCAAAACTAACCTAAAACCAACTAACAAATTTGTCGCAAAAGACATAAAAAAGTACAGCGCTGGAAAAAAAAAAAATAAGACCATCTAAAATTGATGAGTTTCTTTTATTTTATCAAATTGAAAACCTCTAAAATATAATCAAGAGGAAGATGGATGCTCAAAAGCCATCAAACCAAGCTGAACATCTTGAATTTTTGCACCAGGAGTGGCATAAAGTTATCCAAAAGGAGTGTGTATGACTGGTGGAGGAGAACATGCCAAGATGCATGAAAACTGTGATTAAAACCAGGGTTATTCCACCAAATATTGATTCTTTATGAATGTGAACTTGTTTTCTTTGCATTATTTAAGGTCTGAAAGTTCTGCATCTTTTTTTTTGCTATTTTAGCCATTTCTAAGCCATTTTCTGCAAATAAATGCTCTAAATGACAATATCAGAGCTGTAGTTCTCCAGTTTGTAGCATATGTTTTACATTCACGACACAACTGCAGGAAAAAGCAATGGCGGCCGGCACTCAAATTGTGAAAGCAATCACCCTGCTTCTCTCTGTTCAATGATGTGTTTCCTCTCAAAGTCTGCCAACTGGGAGCAATGTATTTGTGGACAATCTCTCACCAGGAGGTACACTACTCAGAAGCAGTAGTCTTTTTAGATGTAATTTTGTCGTGTCTAAACAGATCACATCTAAATTCATGTAGAGATAAGACTAAATCATAACTGAATGCTGAGTTTTGCAGTAATTATCTTAAGTGCTTCAGACCAGAACGGATTCACTTTCTAGGTTTTAGTTTCTCACAATGTTTCTTCCTTCAGCTTCTCATGCAGAAAGTTGCATCAATTCGAATAGCATATCTGGAGCCTGGACCCAGATTTCCTGTAAAGTGCTGTAAATGTCCACTATAACGAATGCTACAGTACCACTGAAGTGACCTGAATTACAGTAGTTTGGTAAAAGAGGTGACTAAACGAATGAGCACACTCATGACCCCCTGACCTCTCCATCTCACTCTCACTCTCACAGGAGGCTGAGAGTATGACTCAAGTTTGTAGAGGAGAGTACTTTGTGTTCCAGCCTGCTGCTCCGCTAGTGTGTATGCCTGTGTATTGGTGTGTATGTGTGTGTGGATAATGAGGTGTGACAGAGCACACAGAGAGACTAATGGCCTGTGAAGTCATTAGAGCTCTCCTTCTTTCTTTCTCTCTCTCCCTCTCTCTCTCTCTTCTCTCTCTCTTTCTGTTTCTCTCTCTCTCCCTCACATACACACTCACATACATTAAACCCTGTTTTAACTGTTTTTAGGACAAACCTCCACTCCACCCCCTAATTTTAATGACCAAACTCTGCAATAATCAGTGTAAACAGTGATGGTGATGATTTAATATTTATTAGAATAGTTGCTGGTTATTTATGCAGGATTTTAGCTATTAAGGACTTGGCTGTCATGTGGTTTGATTTTGGTTTGCCTGTCTTACCAGCATATCAGCATATTAACACTTTTCTTGGTCTTCCAGATCTCACAGTGACTTCCTCAGTTCCCCTGAATTCCAGAACAGCACCTAATTTCGTGAGTCATGAGCTAAAATATTTAATTTCCATTCACATTACAAGACTAAAACTGCTCAAATCTGATTTTATGACTAAATGTAACGCAATCTGATTTGAGTCACTTCTATATGTGTCCTAGATTTGTAGGCATGTGATATGAATTTGAGTAGACAGATTAGATCTTATTAATGTTTTTGCCTGTATGTATGCTTTCAGAGCTGTTTGTGATTAAAGTCAAAGTCCTTAAAATCCATGAAAATGGACCCAATTTTAGCAATCTATAGGCGAGCTGTCATTTAGAATGTGCCAGTGTGTCTTTACTATCATAACAACAGGAAAAGTACACCTTGAATCTTAAAAAATCATGCTTGCCATTCTGTTTAAGAGCCAGTTATGCATTGGACACGTACAGGCATTTGCACTCAATTGGCAGATTGCCAATTGAGTGCAAATGCCTGAACGTGTCCAATGTGTCTCCGCAGAGGAAACACAGGAATGCGCCTGTGACAATTTACTGCCAAGATAGCAATGAACGCATGTTTGTTGACATCTGTGGCAAACCTGTGTTTTCTGTTGCCAAGAAATGTATCAAAACACACCTTTATTTCAAGACCACAATGGCCATCGGACCCAGGTTCCACTCACTAGAATGGCCACAGGTGTATAAAATCAAGCACCTAGAGATGCAGACTGCTTCTACAAACATTAGTGAAAGAATAGGATGCTCTTAGGACCTCAGTAAGTACCATAAAAGGATGCCACCAGCGCAACAAGTCCTGTTGTGAGATTTCCTCACTACTAAATAGTCAATTTTCAGCTACAGACCTCCAAACTTCATGTGGCTTTAGATTAATTTAAGAACAGTAGAGTGTAGAGAGCATCATGGAATAGTTTTCCATGGTCGTGCAGTTAAATCTAAGCCTAACATCACCCAACACAAGGCAGATGAGTGGATTCTTTTAGCAATATAGTGTATTTTGTCACTGTCCAATGAAAAACACTTATCTTCAAAGCAGAAACTTTAAAGGAGAGAGAAAAAAAATCGTGTAAACTTTCAATGGAAGTCAGTATAAATTTTATATGTAAAGTTTATTTCAGGTAATTTTGAAGAGTTTCTATTGGTCCGTTCATCAAGAACATTTGGCACAGCGTTGGGGACAGTTTTTCTGTTCAATTTATGCAGTAAACTAAAAATCGACAAAAATGGAGATAAGTGTTTTTCATAGGACAGCGACGATTTATAAAGTTACAGACTGGAGTCAGACGCACGCGGTAATAATGAGATAAGGCTTTTAACATGAAGGACAAAAACAGAGAGACTAGTTGTTACACAGGCGAGGGTCAGAACCAGAGTAAACCAAATCATCGGAGACAAAACACTAGAAAAAAGAGTAATCCTGAGCCAAAATATAGAGTCTGAAAACCGGAAGAGCACAATGTAAACAAATCAGAAAGGGCGAAAAAAAAACGTAGTCAAAAACGAGAAAAAACGGGTCATACACGGAAATACAGACAGAGAAAGAATGCTTGGTATGTCACTGGATAACAATGGCAATACTTTGCGGAAAACATATGAAATAGACAGGCTTATATACCCCAATTTAATTATACACAGCTGAGTCCGCACATGTGTTAGAGACAGGTGCATTCTGGGTGTTGGAGTCCTGAGATGGAGATTGTACACTGACAGAAACGGTGAAGTTCGGGTTTTGGATACACGGTCTGTATTAGGCGTGACAGTATTTCCAGTAACAAAGAGACTCTGATCTCTATGAATGAGAAGAGCCCAAAAGTTCAAATTACTGCTTAAAAAAGTATTTTAAATCACTGATAAAAATCTCCCTCCACTTGTATCATAACTAGATGGATGATTGGGTATTTTTCCTTGAAGGGCAGAGAACAGTAAGCAGAAAATGCTCCCAGTATTTCTTTTTTTTTAACGTCGCTGTGGAGGAAACCCACATGAACTTATCTTTCAATTAATCCTCATTCTACCCCATTACCTGTCACTAATATTTAAAGCATCCTCCAGTCTAAATGATTGTGAGTATTGTGCATAGTGTATTGTGTACAGTGGTACGGGTTAGCTTTACGCTAAAGCTACGGGACACGAGACAGTCACTCTTTCATTGGAATCCTCACTGGCTTCAGAGCACTCTCCTTCAGTGCAGTGCATCTATCCATCTCTCTCACTCTCTCTGGACTATGAAGGATAGGCAGACAGAGCGAGGGCCGGCTGAGGAATGACCCTGTGCCACGCCATCCATCCATCAGTCCTCCTTCTCTCCACCAGAGAGATGCAGGAAGAGAGAGAGACAGAGCGAGAGAGAGAGACAGAGCGAGAGAGAGACTGTAGGGTCAAGACAATAAACAGAGCTGTCTTTCACTACAGTGTCACTGATGTCACAATATCTACACAATTGTAACTTTATAGGCAAATAATAAAAATACTGTAATGTTAACTAAAGTTAATTTAAATGGAATTTAAAGAAGGTTTTATTCAGTGCGTTCATCATTAAATGTTCACAGAATAATATCTCTAATACATACTGGTGATACACTGTCCTTCCAGACCAGCATAGCTTAATAACTGTAAATTATAATGTACTAAATTAGTAATAGAATAATAGTAATGTAACAACTGGTCTACCACAAGTGCAGCACAGCACATAGAAAAACAATTAAAACAGACTCCTTTCAATAATAGTGCAATATCACATGGAGATTTTTTTTTTATTGTGTGTA